>NC_086447.1:41227740-41380240 GCF_028390025.1 Pseudophryne corroboree
CACTACCTTTATTGCAGTAAAAACCATTAAATATCACTACTACACCTCATAGTCCACATCTATATTAACAAAAAGTTGAGAATTTACCAACCTGACAGGTAAGTGACATACAGGGGCAGTTACTGCAGATCTGTCCGGTCTCGCCGGGGGGTACTGTCACGATGGCACTTTATACAGAGCCTTTAGATCCTCTTGCTTTCTGGCTCCTTCTGGAATTCACTGGGACTCACTCCGGGTACAGCAGCTTTACCCACTCCTTTGGCTGCTCACATCGTCCCCAAATGGATTAACCCAGAACTTAATCAGACTGGGAGCGAAAAAGCTCTCCCCTCCAGTCCAGTAAACAGAATGACTCGCCCTCAGTTCAACCCTCCGCTATATACACTCCCTCCTCCGCCCCCATTTACACTGTGGCTGGGGATTGCTGACGTGTACTTCCTGGGAGAGTTCTTCTCCCTCCCTGGTGTCTACTGGGATTTGGCCTGACCGCCGGGCACCATTTAAGAATCTGCACTGCTCCTGGCTAAATTCCACTAAACCAAACAAAGGAATCGCTCTATAGAGAAAATACCATGAGAACTAGGAAACGGAGGATGGGAGTGTCCGGTAGGTTGCAGTCCACATGCTGGGTTGTCACATACTCCCCCATTCTTAAATCGAGGAGGCAGGTGTTGTCCACTAGTAATGTTCATGACTTTCGATTCTGTATTGTGGTCTACGGGGTTTAGCGTCCTCCTCTTCTTGATGTGAGAGTCCGTCCATGTTGGTATGATCTCTACCCTTCTTATGGGAAATGGTGAAATTTAATCCTAGTAATGACAAGCTCCACCTCAGTATTCCCGCATTTTCCCCTCACGATTGTTGCAACCAATGGAGGGGGTTATGGTCAGTTACCACAGTAAACTGCTTCCCATATGAAGTTGTAGTTTCTTTAGAGCCCACACTATCGCTAAGGATTCCTTTTCTATAGTGGTGTAAGCTATTTCTCGAACCACAAGCTTCTGAGATATATATATATATATATATATATATATATAAAATGGGGTGCTCTATGTCATCCTCCTCCCCTTGGCTTAGCAGCCCCCAACCTGCACCCTGATGCATCAGTCTGTACCAAGAATGTAAGAGTAAAATATTGAGTGGCTAGTACTGGGACTTGGGTCAACGCTATAAATGATTTTTCACAGTCAGGAATCCATACTATCTGCTTTGGTGAGGTTAGTCAAGGGTTGGCAATAGTACTATCATGAGGGTTTAACTACCAGTAATATCCAATGATCCTCAGGAACACTCTTACTTGCTTCTGGTGTGAGGGTCTGGGCCATTGAGATATGACCCCTATTTTGGTTGGGGCGTATAACTCCTCTCCCATGCCAATGTCCCAAGTATTGTACCTCCGCCATCCTTGTTTGACATTCGTCAGCATGTATTGTCAGTTCGGCCTGTCTGATCCATCTTGGTACCTCTGCTACATAAATGAGGTGTTCTTCCCAAGGTCTCACTGAAAATGGCAATGTCATCTACTTGGGCAAAGTCTTGACATCCTTCTAACAGGTTATATTTACCATTCTCTGGAAAGCAGCCAGAGCATTCCTCATCCCAAAGGGCCCGGCTACAACATTTAAATGGGCCCAATATGGGTGATAAAGGCTGCTCACATTTGTGTCTCTTTGGTAAGGAATATTTGCCAGTACCCTTTGCTCAAGTCTAGGGTGGACTCGAACTGAGCTACCGCTTGTTTGTCTTATAACCCATCTTTGTGGGGCATTTGGTAAGCATCCGTAGTGGTCACCTCATTAAACTTTCTGTAGTCTACACAGAGTCTAGTGGTGCCGTCCTACTTTGAAACCAATACCTCTCCAGCTGCCTTGTTATTCTCTGGGTCTCACTCCCAGGGAACAGCAGCTTTACCCACTCCTGTGGCTGGTCATGTCCTCCCCCCGACGGGCTCTCCCGGGATTTCCTGCAGAACTGGGAGAGATCAACCGCTCACCTGCAGTCCAGTACACAGAATGAATCACCCTCTGTCCCCCTTCCCACTTTTACACTCCCGCCTCCTCCCCTCTGCTGCCTGGGGTATATGTGACACTTGTCCATCAATCAGGGGTGATGTGATTGAGTACATCAGACGGGTGGCTCAGATTTTTACACTGTGGCTGCGTTATTGCTGATGTGCACTTCCTGGGACAGTTCTTCCTCCCACTCTGGTATCTGCTAGGAATCAGCCTGACCACCGTTCACCATTTAAGAATCTGCACTGCCCCTGGGTAAATTCCACTAAAACAAACAAAAGACTCACTCTATGGCTAAAATAACACGAGAACTGCATGAAATAGGAAACAGAGGCTGCGGTGTCTGGAAGGCTGCAGTCCATGTGCTAGGTTGCCACAGAAAGTTGGAGGGTATTATCTAAGTTGCATCTAGCACCATATGGTGGAAAAGAAAGTATAAGTGTTTGACTGTGATAGATAATCATTGTGTATATAGTGACAGCCTATCCATGAGTGCACGCTCAACGGGTACACCAAATGACACCTGTGATGCTAGGAGGGGGAAACGTGGGAGGACATAGGAGAGGCATTACCTCTTATTGGAAACATTGGTGGTGACGGCCGTGACGGAGGCCAGAGATATGGTGTCCGGGTCCAATCCTCCACCCAGCCGTATCGCTTTCCTGTCCAGGTCTTCAGTCTCCAGGATGGCAGGTTCATCTATAAAGGCACAGGGCAATGTCAGCAGCTCATGGATTCAATGCTCTATATCACTTTGAACATTTCAGCAGCACTAATAAAATAGATAATGATTCGTCTCCAGCTGCTCTATAGAGATTTGACATTAGACTCTGCAATTGGCCTGAATGTTATGTTGCTAAAGGGGAAGATTTAGTGCAATGGAGCCGTGAGTCTTTGTGCTCCGGAAGGCTATGGGGGACAGACAGATGTGTGGGTCACCTGGATGAAACAAACTGGCGGGAGATGTTAAAGATTGCCGTTGAGCAGGGTTGGACTGGCCCACAGGGGTACAGGGGAAACCACCGGTGGGCCCTACTGCCTGGAGGCCCATTTCCTCCTCTAGGGATCAGGTTCCAGACTGTACTGTTACTAATCTAGTACATTATCATGCATGCACTACAGTATTTACTGTATATATTTATCTAGGGGACTAACCCATGCAAAATGGTTAGGCAAACCAATGTGGCGGCTGGGCACACCCCCTCTAGAAACTGGCCACACCCCTAAACATGGGCCTCTACCACTGTATTCCCCCGGTGGGCCCTACATGCCCCAGTCCGACACTGCAGCTGAGAGACTATTCTTTCTTCTGAGATGACGAGACCCGTGCACAGAACTCTCGGGGACGATGTATAGCTGTAATGTTCCCATTTCTACCTATAACATCCCTATGACACCAGGGCAATATTTAGCGTGGGGAGCTGAGCCAGGCACACCGGCTTCTGGTAAGGCTTTATTACGTAGGTTTGACAAGATTTCAATCACAAGACCACACTCCTCAGCAGCAGGATACATTGCTAGGAGGAAGGTGCTTCTCCGACCAACAGATACAGACTGGGGTCTATTTACTAAGCCTTGCATGGAGATAAAGTACCAGCCAATCAGTGTCTACCTGCCATGTCACAGGCTGGGTTTGAGAAATGACAGTTAGGAGCTGATTGGCTGGTACTTTATCTCCATCCAAGGCTTAGTAAATAGACCCCTCTGACCAGTGAGGGCGCATCCCACTCAGCAAGGGTATGCAATGCAGGGAGGCGCCGGACAGAGAAGGCGCTCTCCCCGCACTGCTACCCTGCTGTTGCTGCCGGCTGCCGCTGCACCTGTCACTGTATGACAGGCAGCAGCGCCAGCAGCGGGAAGCGCGTCTTTCAGCGTCTGGTGGTCCCTCCGGCATGGCTCGCTGTGTGCTTCCCCCGCACTAAGGATCTCCCCTGCGGCTGTGGGCGGCGTGGCTTGGCACTGAACCCTGCTGCCTATCCGAGGGAGGGAGCGGGCGCAGTGGCTTCTACAGTCCCTTGCTCCTCATGTCTTCTTTGGTGGTCCTGTCCTGCTGAGAGTTACCCTTGCTGCTGGTCCTGGCTGTACCTCTCTGCCATCCTGTGGACTGCTCCATTGGAGGTAGCTGCTTTCCTGCTGACCCCCCTGGCTTATTCACCTACCCCCCTTCTCCCCTCGTGTGGACATACAGATGTAGCCACGCTCATCATTGCCGAGATGCGTTCGCAGGCATCGCGGCATGACGAGAATGCACCACACTGCAACTGGCCAGGCGTTCGCTCCATAGACTTTAATGTGTGCGCTTATGTATGCACGCGCACACAGTCATGGGCACATTAGCCACGCCACAGCTGCGCATTGTGGCACCAATGAGCGTGTCTACATCTGTATGAGTAAGGAGCACCACTTCTGTGGGCATTATGCGTGGTGCTACTACTGTGGGCATTATGCGTGGTGCTACTACTGTGGGCATTATGCGTGGTGCTACTACTGTGGGTGTTATGTGTTGCAGTACTACTGTGGGCATTAATTGTCAAGGGCACTACTACTGTGGGCATTATGCGTGGTGCTACTACTGTGGGCATTATGCGTGGTGCTACTACTGTGGGTGTTATGTGTTGCAGTACTACTGTGGGCATTATGCGTGGTGCTACTACTGTGGGTGTTATGTGTTGCAGTACTACTGTGGGCATTAATTGTCAAGGGCACTACTACTGTGGGCATTATGCGTGGTGCTACTACTGTGGGCATTATGCGTGGTGCTACTACTGTGGGTGTTATGTGTTGCAGTACTACTGTGGGCATTAATTGTCAGGGGCACTACTACTGTGGGCATTATGTGTGGCACTACTACTGTGGGCATTATGTGTGGCACTACTGTGGGCATTATGTGTGGCACTACTATGGGCATTATGTGTGGCACTAATGTGGGCATTATGTGTGGCACTACTACTGTGGGCATTATGTGTGGCACTACGGTGGGCATTATGTGTAAGGGGCACTACTACTGTGGGTATTATATGTGGCACTACTATTGTGGGCATTATGTGTGGCACTACTGTCAGTGTTAACTGTAAGGGACACTACTACAGTGGGCATTATGTGTGGCACTACTACTGTGGGTATTATGTGTAACGGAAACTACTACTGTGGGAATTGTGTATGAGGCACTACTGTGTAGCATAACATGTATAAGGGAGGGCGCAAATTTATAGTTTGCAGGGGGGCGCCGAACACCCTAGCATCGGCCCTGCCTCTGACTGACAGTTTTGCTTACTTACTGTTTGAAATGCTCTCTGCGGATTGGTGGATTTGAAAACAGGGGTGGGGCCAGCAATGTCCCAATATCTCAGATGACTGCTTTGTAAGGCTTTTTTTTTTTGGTCTGACTCAGATCCCATTAAGCCATTACCCTAAATATGTGGAGGGGCTTTGGCTACCCTTAGTGGGATCTTACTTTCCCATTTGTAGTTTATGTATGGTTTAAGAAGTAGAAAGACAGAAAGAGAACTTGTAATCCATCGATTTAATAGTAATATGAAAAGTAATCTGCCCAAACAACAGAAAGCTACCAACTAATATTGGCTTTCAAAATTGATGTTATCCCTCTGATATTCCAATCTTATACTGAGGGAAGACTGATCGTGTTGCTCTCGCTTGGCTTACACACAAACGTTCTGTTGTCCAAGCAAATATTGGCCCTTATTCCGAGTTGATTGCTCGCTAGCTAATTTTAGCAGCTGTGCAAACGCTTAGTCGCCGCCCACAGGGGAGAGTATTTTCGCTTTGCAAGTGTGCGAACACTTGTGCAGCCGAGCTCTACAAAAACATTTTGTGCAGTTTCTGAGTAGCTCTGAACTTACTCAGCCCTTGCGATCACTTGTCTTTTTGGTGCCGGTATTGACGTCAGACACCCGCCCTGCAAACGCTTGGACACGCCTGCGTTTTTCCAACCACTCCCAGAAAATGGTCAGTTGCCACCCACAAACGCCCTCTTCCTGTCAATCTCCTTGCGATCGGCTGTGCGAATGGATTCTTCGTTAAATCCTTCGCTCAGCGACGATCCACTTTGTACCCGTACGACGCACATGCGCATTGCGGTGCATACGCATGCGCAGTAGAGACCTGATCGCAGCAAAAAAACGGCAGCGAGCGATCAACTTGGAATGACCCCCACTGTTAGTAAGTTGTCCAGGAACTCATTTTATATATTATTTGGGGGAATAAAACCCAGAAGATCATAGACTAAGCACAGAGCCATACAGAATAGCCAATACCTGATCGCCCCCAGATCTTCTTACCCTCTCCTGCAAGACGCAATACTGCGCCCAGCCTAAGCTACTGCCCAAATCAGTACGTCACTAGCATGCATGGTAAACACACACCAGTCATGTATTACTGCTCTCACTGCCTGTGTCATTGTGGTAGCTAGATGTCTGTATGGGGACTGTTTATGGGACAAATTATAAGCATGGAGCAAAGTAAGAGCCATCAGTCCTACACACTAAATGTGACCGGAGTGTGAGCTTTGCGCTCAAGATGGCACCTGTTATGAGGTAGAAATTGATCTACAGATGGAGCCATCTTTATCTTGGGCTTTAATAGGATTACCTGAAACAGGGCAGTCGGACTTTATCCCCTGCTGTAATGACTTAATCCCCTGCTGCATTGTTCTCTCTGTATTGTATTGCAGGTGAGAACAATAGATGAAAGGTTTATGCTAATAAACCTTGGTGCACCTAGGCGCAGCAGAGAAGGCTAGATGAGCGTGGCTCCAACTGTAGATGTGGTGGCATTCCGTTGGGGTGGTGGTGGGGGGGGGGGCGGGGCAAACTAATCTATTTACAGCTATCTACATAATAAAATGCAGCACACAGCACTAATCCCTTTGCTTAATATGTATATCGCTGCGCAATACTCACCACGCCGTCGCAGAGTTGCCTGTACTGTACGTGTTTCTGCATTTTGTGCAGGGAAATAAATGTGTGTATATGGCAGCTTGCAGTGTTGTACACACCATGCGGTGCTCGCGCACCAAATCCATGCACTAAGTCATCGTCATCATGGCGCACTTTTTCCAGACCTACACTTAGGTGCAAAAGATAGGCTTCCACTCTGTGGGTAGCGCACAGTCCCACCGACACGCCCTCACTGAGATTTGCCTATGAGAACGCCCCATTGCAGCATACATACACCTCCTCATCACTAGCAGGGGTGAGAATACGATGCGCAAGGTTCTGCATTGCCCCAACCTGCGTTCGCTACCTTACGGAGCATGCAGAGTGCGGAAACATGCAAGATACACTCAGCAAACAGGTACAGGACCAATTCTGCATCTGTTCTACGGGCCTGATTCAGACCTGGTCGCTGCTGTGCGTTTTTGCAGAGGTTTGCAATCAGATAGCCGCCGCCCATAGAGAGCGAAAACCCGCCCCGTGCAAGTGTGCGAATGCATGCGTATGCCGTGCGAAAACTTCACCAGACAGCGGACATCTGCATCACACTCACCATGGAATTATTTTTCCAGTGTGTGCAGAGTGTGCGTACCCCAGGACTTACTCCTACAGTGAGATACAAACAGGCTGATTATTTTGCTATTTGGCGCCGCGCCTGTGCATTACCATCTGTACGCATGCGCAGTCATTCGATAATCAGCCGCTGTTTGAATTCACACAACAGTGATCAGGTGTGAATTAGGCCCTATGTTCTATAGAGTTCAGAATTATGGACCGCTGGGTTCTTCCTTCCATCAGACGGAGAGACCCTCACGCCCAGATCACCCCATAAAGATAGACGAATATGTTTTTGCATCGCAGTTTCCACGTTTGTATAGCGGTGACTTTATACCTGCAGTCTGCACAACGTGCGCTCATGAATTACCCCCCGGCCATTTCTCCAATCTTACAAGAATTGATCCTAAATTGATTGTGGAAAAATATACTCTCCGCTTCCAGACCTTGCAGGAAAATAATGTGGTTTCATTTCCGGATAACGAGCGGCAGACATCACACAATGGCATCTCCAAGTAGCTTAGTGTGAAATGAAATGACGTTCTAGCTGGGCAATCTACCTAATATATGTGTAAAAGTTTCCAGGACTTGGCAGAAAGCTGCGGGCCAATGTGATGTCTCGTTACAGATGTAGGATTGCCTGCTGCGTGGCTGACGTGTAATTAATATGGATACGTAGGCGATGGATGTGACCTCCGTATCACAGAGATTCACTACAGTGATCTGAGACTGTTCCCTTTCTCCTAAAGTGATGAGAAAAGCTATTCTACTGCATTCCTCTGGTAAAAAGGCTATTTCTAACCTATCTACTTGTGAGCTGGACATTTCAGAAGGCATACTGTACATAGGGGGTTGTTCGGGTTTGTTAGCAAACTAAAAAAGCTAGCAATTGAGCAAAACCATGTTGCACAGCAGGTGGGGCAGATATAACATGTGCAGAAAGAGTTAGATTTGGGTGGGGTATTTTGTTTCTGTGCAGGGTAAATACTGGCTGCTTTATTTTTACACTGCATTTTAGATTTCAGTTTGAACACACCCCACCCAAATCTAACTCTCTCTGCACATGTTACATCTGCCCCACCTGCACTGCACATGGGGGGTGATTCCGAGTTGTTCGCTCGCTAGCTGCTTTTAGCAGCAGTGCACACGCTAGGCCGCCGCCCTCTGGGAGTGTATCTTAGCATAGCAGAATAGCGAACGAAAGGATAGCAGAATTGCGAATACATATTTCTTAGCAGTTTCTGAGTAGCTCCGGACCTACTCACGATTAGCGATCAGTTCAGTCAGTTTCGTTCCTGGTTTGACGTCACAAACACGCCCTGCGTTCGGCCAGCCACTCCCCCGTTTCTCCAGCCACTCCCGCGTTTTTCCCTGGCACGCCTGCGTTTTTCCGCAAACACCGTGAAAACGCTGAGTTGCCGCCCAGGAACAACCACTTCCTGTCAATCACACTACGATCACTTCAGCGTGGAAAAAAACTTTGTTCGCTCGTGAGTAAATCTACTAAGTTCTTAGTAAAATCACTAAGCGCATGCGCTCTGCGTACCATGCGCATTTTCCACCTATTCGCAGCGTAGCGAAAATCGGCAACGAGCGAACAACTCGGAATGACCCCCATGGTTTTGCCCATTTGCTAATTTTTTTTGGTTTGATAACAAACCTGAATAAGGGCCATAAAGTCAGTTTGAAAGGGTTCTCAGATTTGCTACAACAGAACTTGCCCGGGAAAGCAGACCTACTCTTAAGCTGGGTACACACTAAGCGATATATTATACAATTTACTCTTTCGTGATACTGTGAATAACAAAATGAAAATAAAGTTTGATGGAAAAAAAAAACCCTCTTTTTCATCTGTACCCTAAACTATAATTATGTGGATTTGTCTTTTACATGTATGAGTTAGTATGCATACTCCCAGGGGCGGAATAGGATGGAAAACCAGCCTGGGAAATTTATGGAAGCAGCCCTACTGGGGGTGTGGTCTGACGAGGAGGTGGAGTCTGTTGAGGGGGACGGGATCCCTCCTATTAGTGCCTGATTGTACGCACTTGCGGCATTCCTTGCATCTTGTGCTGCCGCTGTGTCTGAGACGAGGGGCGGATTAGGAATGTTGTAGAAGTGGCACGACATGGGCAGCACAAGAGGTATAACATAGCGTGTAGCCATGGCAGCATCACTGGATGGCAGAGTTATTGTACTGCAGCAATGGAATGACAGAATGAATGGGGATAATGCAGAGCACTGAGTGTGGTGGGCTGCCTATCATGTGGGGGGTGGGGTCACATGACAACTCACAGGACAGGCCCCACAGACACGACGGCCTACCAGGAATCTTCCCAGTGAGCCCTGTGGCCAATCCGCCCCGGCTGATACTCCTGTGATTGGCACTAAACACATTGTGTCACTTTTCTGGCTTCCTCTTGAGGTTTTCAGCAAAACCTTTACATGATCCAGACAGAGTTGCCTTAAGTTTGCTGTCTTTAGTTTAGGTCTGCTCTGGGCACAATTGTATCCGTAGAACGGTTTCGTGTTCCCTCCAGTGAAACATAGAGTATGACGAACTCAGCCAGATGATATAAAGGTTTTGGAGAAAACACTGGTGGCAACAAAGCAATGCCATTAATTAGTAATAGCTGCAGTAGAGCATGATGAATTCATTATAGCTGTTTGGAGGTGAAGGTGCCTTTAAGGCATCAATAAGACAACATCAAAATGAATAACAATGATCAGAAATGAACTGTAAGGAGATGGATATGTAATCCCGGCGGACGGGAGATTTTCTGAGTGTAAGCGGTGCTACTGCTACAGCTAAGGGTGGGTTCAGAGCCGGCCCTTACCAATATGATGCCCTAGGCAAAATTTTTGGCTGGTGCCCCCTAGCACCGCCGCTAGTTTTGCAGGAGATGCCTGTCATGAGTCAGCTGGCAGCTCTGCTAACGTCGAGCGCCTTTTGTTTATGAAAATTACTATGTGGCTCTGATGCACAAGCAGCTTCTGCTGATTAAAATGATATGCAGCATGCCTATATTCTGTGTGCGACTGCGGCTGTATCTGCATACAAAATGCTACATTACAGTGATTTGCAGGAATACACTGCAACGCAGAATTTCGTATGCAGATACAGCCGCATTCACACACAGAATATAGGCATGCCGCATATCATTTTAATCAGCAGAAGCTGCTGGTGCCCATAAGCATACCTAATGCCCTAGGCATTTGCCTAGTTTGCCTATGCCTAAGACCGGCTCTGGGTGGGTTAGTGAAATGTGAGGATTCCAGAGAACCGGAGAAGGTGGTGAGATGGTGCGCAGTTACGTTCTAGTTCAGGGTGAAATATTAATAAGGGGCTGAGGGGTGGGTCTGCGAGCAGCAGGGTCTCATTACCTTGCCTCCTTCCATCATCCTTCGGCGGGCGAGTCTTCCCCAGCTTCATGGCAGAAAAGACACCTTTACCGACTCTGCGAAAGGACAGAACAGGAATCAGACGGCAGGCACTTTGCTAGTTACAGTACCAGCTGCTCACTACAGGCAGAGCAGCAGTCATCCCAAGCTGATTTGCTCAGGCTATCCCACAGAGCTATGCAAAAGAAAGGTTAGATTGGTATCAATGGTTTGATACACGTTCTGGCGCTATGATTGTGCTGGTTCTCTAAGCTGCTGTTAGGGGGAGAGATAGTCAGTCTCTCATGAACTGCAAAAACAACATGTAAAACATAAAACAGCGCTAAATGAAGAAACTAAAAAACAGGTGTTTCCTTAAAAAGAATTATATACGTTTTAATAATACATATAAAAAATGAGGAATTCTCATGAATACACCATAGGATAATGGAGCCTCTATAGCCAGTCTCTGACCCTTGACAATTAGATGTAAATGTGCACACCTCTTGGTTTTGACAATGTCCCTGTGACCGGTCACAATATCAACAGGATTTTCACTTAAATATGCAGATGAGTCCAATCTTGTGATATATTTACCAGGATATAGTGGATTGGCCGGGTATCCCACCTAGCGAAGATCCAGAGGCTATCTCAGATCTAACGCCGATGATTTTGGTGGTTTTCCCTCTATTAATTTTCCACGTCCATGGATTAGGAATGTCCAAGATGGTGGTAACTGCAATGGTGTCCTGGAGGTGATTCCGGAATGTCTGGGTCAGGGCTGGTATCCTTACGCGTTTCGCTGGCGTTTGGCAGCTTTAACAAATCTCTAAGGATGAATTTCTGTTTTTATTTTCTCATCACCCGATCACACCGGTTTATTATCACCTGCCAAAAATTCACAAATCCCTCACAGCACCCCCAGGTCGTCCTATTATTTCAGGTATAGATTCCCTCACATCCAACCTATCTTTTTTTGTTGACAGTCACTTACAACCACGTGTGCCTCTGTTGAGGTCCCACATCAGAGATACTACTCATTTTCTGAAACTTATCCAACCAATTGTTTGGAAACCCACATTTGCATTTCTTACTCTGGATGTCCAGAGCTTATATACGAACATCCCACATACAATGGGAACAGAGGCAATTCGCCAACAATTAACAGCAGATGGGGACCTAACAGAGGCATACCAGAATTTTATAATTGATTCCATCACTTTCATCCTCAAACATAATTATTTTTTGTTCTTGGGTGATTATTATTTACAGGTGATGGGAACGGCCATGGGGACCAGGTTCGTGCCGAGTTATGCCAACCTCTACATGGGCCAGGTCGAGGACCAGCTCATTTGGGGGGGGGACCTCGGTGCGCACCTGGTCTTCTATGGCCGTTATATTGATGATTTATTCTTCATTTGGGATGGGGATTTTCACTCAGCTTCTCAATTTGTCACTTCACTCAATTCAAACACTTTTAATTTATCTTTTACCCACACTTTCGATAAATTGAAAATCAATTATTTGGATCTCACATTAGAGATCGTCGATAATAAGATTCAAACAACTAATTACATAAAAGAAACAAGCAGTAATGCCTATTTGCACTTTAATAGTGCACATCATGTTCCCTGGAAGGAGAACATTCCTAAGGGACAGTTGTTGCGTATCAAGCGCAACTGCTCTAAGGAAGAATTGTTTTTAGATCAAGCACAATCTATGATCGAATCATTCCAATCCCGAGGCTACCCTAAGAAATTGTTATCTAAAGCCCTTGATGAAGTCACAAGGGTTGATAGAGACTCTTTAATCAATGGGAGGGAAAAGAAGTCCATCACGTTTTCGAGCGATTTGGCATTTATTTCTAAGTTTAATAACAAATCAGGAGAAATTAAACGGGTATTTAACCATAACTATAGTATTCTTAAACAAGACCCTTTGTTAAAAAATGAACTTCCCGCTCAACCAAGAGTTATTTTAAAAAAAAATAAATCACTTAAAACAATGTTAGCACCCAGTATGCTGAAAAACAAACAAAAATCAGTAGAGAAAACGTTAGAGGGGGATTGGCTGTCCACGAAGCCGAACGGATTTTTCAAGTGTGGCAAATCTCGATGTACAACATGTAAACACGTAATGAATCGAACAAAAACTGTGACTATAGATAGTGATGGGAATACATTTGACATAAAAAGCTTCATTAATTGTGACACCAGCTGGGTCATTTATCTGCTGCAGTGTGGATGTAACCTAAGATATATAGGTAGGACCACACGCAAATTGAAGATTAGATTTATGGAACATCGTCGCAATATCATTAACAAGAAAATAGACCATAGCGTTCCTAGACATTTCCTGGACTGTCACCAGGGAGATCCGAGTACGTTAAAACTACTCGGTTTAGAACATATTATACAGACTGAAAGAGGTGGGGACAGATATAGCAAGTTATGTAAACAAGAAATCTTTTGGACCTTTAAACTAAATTCACTCCACCCCCAAGGTTTAAATGAGGCTTTAGAGTTGAATTCAGTATTATAGTCTAAGAATAAAATATTATGATTTGGTTTGCATCTCCAGCATTGCCCCTCCTTTCCCCACCCCACGCTCCCCCAGCCCTCCTGTCTTTTTCCTTCCTCCCCCTTCCCCACCCATCCCTTCCCTCCCCTCCTCCCCCCTCCCTCCCCCCTCCCTCCCCCCCCCCCCCCCTCCCCTCTCCCTTCCTCCCCATCCTTTCTCCATAATATCCTGTTCCCTCTTTCCTCTCGTTTCCTTTCTTTAATAAATAAACAAATAAATATGATTTAGGAATTTTATATTAATATGGCTCTTTACGTGTTATTCCTCTTTTTTTACACCAACTGCCTATAATAATCACTCTATTTATCTTTATCCTCGATATGTATATATACTATGGGCAGCCACTATTTGTAAATTGTCCAGTTTACGAGAGATATCCACTTCTATATGGACATCGGAATAAAAAGAGGAATGTAGAATTGTTTGAGAATAGAAAAAACAAAGTTTACCCCATACCTCCTATCCCTTTGAAAAAATGCCTCTGTCCCTTTTAGAAAAGGTAAACAACGTTACGTCATTGCATACTGACTACGCTGTAAGGAATTCTTACACTGTGTAATACTGAGCGGCGTCCACGTGATGAATGGCATCATGTGATCTTACGCTTTGCGCCGCCGCAGGATAGAGCACCGTGATATCATTTGGGAAACCCGATGATCACGTGAGCGGACCCGGGATTACGTCACGATGACGAGCGGCTAAGTGAAGATCACATGATAACATGACACGCCGTTCCGGAAATCCTTTTAAGGAAACATCACCAGACGAGTGCTGAGAACCGCCCACCTGATCACAATGACTTAGAGATGTAGTCATATGATCGAAAAACAGCAGGGGCGGTTACCATAGTTACATAGGTGTTTAGATTGCTGCCCAATAGAGGTATACGATTAAGACAAACCCCACATCACATGATAGAGGTCACGTGACCGCATCTATCCGGATTCTGAGCTAAAACAATGGTTTTAATGCATTTGTACATCTCGTTTTTTGATTTAATCTTTCATATCAGAATATGTCTGTCTTTCTGCTGCTATATATATGTAAAGAATATGATTTTGTGTATGTAAAATTAATTAAATAGGAACAGGTGTTTCCAGGTTGTTAATTGTTAGCCCTATATAAGAGCCATATGAGCCCAGTAACAGCACCTTTGTTAAAGCTGCCAAACGCCAGCGAAACGCGTAAGGATACCAGCCCTGACCCAGACATTCCGGAATCACCTCCAGGACACCATTGCAGTTACCACCATCTTGGACATTCCTAATCCATGGACGTGGAAAATTAATAGAGGGAAAACCACCAAAATCATCGGCGTTAGATCTGAGATAGCCTCTGGATCTTCGCTAGGTGGGATACCCGGCCAATCCACTATATCCTGGTAAATATATCACAAGATTGGACTCATCTGCATATTTAAGTGAAAATCCTGTTGATATTGTGACCGGTCACAGGGACATTGTCAAAACCAAGAGGTGTGCACATTTACATCTAATTGTCAAGGGTCAGAGACTGGCTATAGAGGCTCCATTATCCTATGGTGTATTCATGAGAATTCCTCATTTTTTATATGTATTATTAAAACGTATATAATTCTTTTTAAGGAAACACCTGTTTTTTAGTTTCTTCATTTAGCGCTGTTTTATGTTTTACATGTTGTTTTTGTATCCCACAGAGCTGACCATCTGAAAAGCTTCATTAATACGGAGACTTGTTTAGAGTAAGACATATGAGAATAAGGTGCGGTCGCTCGGAATACCAGTGGCTTCATTTCTATATATTTTTTTCTTTCGGTTATTCATACGTATTATAAATTCAATTTCACTCAATGTTATTAAACCTTTTACCTGCAAAGAACTGGGGGAACCTCGAGGGAGACAACACATAGTAACAAATATTATCATGAAAACAGAGAATGAAAAGTGTTACATAAAAGAAACACTTAGGGGTTTATTTGGGAAGCGTCAGGTTGTAAAACACGACACTTCTGAGTGTGTTTATACCCGATATTTAAAAGGGCAATGCTTTCATTACTGTAGCTGTGTCTGGCTAATAAAAGCATTGCCCTTTTAAACTTCAGAGAGTAACCTCAGATATCATAGCACGCATGGCTGACACGCAGAAGACAGCTAGAGCCAAGGTAGAAAGCAATGACGTTAGTAAAAGTTGCAGGGGGGCGTGTACACACCAATGCATTGAAGCTATCTGAAGGTGGAAAAGCCCTTTAATCAGTAGAATATAAAACAGATAATAAGACATCACTCACTGATATCTTGTGTAAGTTTATAACAAGGATACATTTCACAGAACTTTATAAACAAATAACAATGCCATAAAGTACAGATGTGTCCTCATTCAGCTTTTCAGCAGTCACGCCAATCAGCCCCTGATTCTATTCTAGCGCCGGGCTCAGGGGCATCTTAAGAGAGGAGGAGGCTCGTGCGCAGTCTCCTTCTGGGCCGCCTCCCCTCTAGACGGCAGCGCTGTCGACTCTGGTCACTAGGGGACCCTAGCGCTGTTCCAGAGTCTAGTGCGCATTTGCAGATCTCTGGGAAAATGGCGCGGCGGCCATTTTCCCAGTGATTTTCCCTACTGTGCATGCAGTGATTTCTGCATCGCTGCTGTGGGACTCTGGAGGGTAGGTATTGAAAAAAAAATGGGTGCAGGGTATGCAGTGTGGCCCCCCTGGACCAAGACGGTCCGCATGCACTGCACCCATTATAAATACGCCAGTGGTCGGGTGTCATTTTGGCTTCTTTTGACGCACCAGGAGACTCTTCTGATTAATCTGATATATGACACTTGTATATCTGTGTGCATCTGAGTCTCTGATCTGTAGCAGAGTTGCACGGGACCTGGCGGCTCACTCACTAAAGACAACTCAAACTGCATGAGGCTGGATGTATGAGGACACATCTGTATTCATCTACACCCAGCCAGTGGTATAATTAGATACAGAACTTGCAATAGGGCCCCTTTACCTCCTCTTTCTTTTTGTAAGGTGCAGAATGTGGTCATCATCTGGTATATACAGTATATGGTATCACAATGCAGTATACAGCACTTGGAGTGTCAGCTTGTAGGTGGAGGCGGGAGATCAGCGGAATTTTCCAAACTGTTCCACACAATATTCACCTCATGTCTAACATGTCTAATTCCCAAGCTATACCTACAGTAAATGCTTTTATACACAGAAAATAAATATGCGCAATGGAGGTCTCTGCCTTATATGCCGCAGGAGATTGGGGTGACATCTGAAAGGCAGTTAAGCTTCACATAACCTACTGGAAAGTCTACCGCGGAACACACCTTGCCAAACATGCCAATAGGGCTTTATGCAGTTAGGATCGAGAACGCCTATTTATAGGGTTTGTTAGGGCACCTTATTGATCGATTTTGCAAATATAACCTCTATTTGTGTATTCCTCCTCCACTGCATAATAGATCCATCCACATCTACTGTATGTCCTAACTCATCATGATCTGGGTCCCAAAGATCTTCATGATGTAGGTATTAGCTCACCATGACTACTGTAAGTCCTACATCATCATGATCTGGTGTAGGTTCTAACGCATCATTATCTGCTGCAGCCCTTAACTCATCATGATCTACTGTAGGTCCTAATATCATGATTTACTGTAGGTCCTAACTCATCATGATCTGCTGTAACCCCTAACTCATCATGATCTGCTGTAACCCCTAACTCATCATGATCTGCTGTAACCCCTAACTCATCATGATCTGCTGTAACTCCTAACTCATCGTGATCTACTGTAACCCATAACTCATCATGATCTGCTGTAACCACTAACTCATCATGATCTGCTATAGCCCATAACTTATCATGATCTGCTGTAACCCATAACTCATCATGATCTGCTGTAACCACTAACTCATCATGATCTGCTATAGCCCATAACTTATCATGATCTACTGTAGGTCCCAACTCATCATGATCTGCTGTAACCCCTAACTCATCATGATCTGCTGCAGCCCCTAACTCATCATGATCTACTGTAGGTCCTAACATCATGATTTACTGTAGGTCCTAACATATCTTGA
This sequence comes from Pseudophryne corroboree, assembly GCF_028390025.1. Taxonomy (NCBI): domain Eukaryota; kingdom Metazoa; phylum Chordata; class Amphibia; order Anura; family Myobatrachidae; genus Pseudophryne; species Pseudophryne corroboree. The sequence goes on from NC_086447.1 coordinate 41,245,284, forward strand.
TCTGCTGTAACCCCTAACTCATCATGATCTGCTGTAACTCCTAACTCATCCTGATCTACTGTAACCCATAACTCATCATGATCTACTGTAGGTCCTAACTCATCATGATCTACTGTAGTTCCTAACTCATCATGATCTACTGTAGTTCCTAACTCATCATGATCTACTGTAGGTCCTAACTCATTATGATCTACTGTAGGTGCTAACTCATCAAGATCTGATGTAGGTCATAACTCATCACGATCTGCTATAGGTATTAACTCTTCATGATCTGGATCCCAAAGATCTTCATGACCCTAACTCTTCATGCCTTATATTTTAACTCCTTTTCACCTGGGTCATAACTCTTCATAAATTGGGTCATTCAGAAAATTACATGATCTAGGTATTAACTCTTCATCATAAGACTCCTAACTTCATGATCTAGGTCCAGGGCCAGAAGGAGATATAAACTGACCACCTCCACAAAACATCCCTAATCACTGATTTGAATTAATAAAGAAGAACTTCCATTTACCACAGCTTTTACAAAGCAGACAACCACAGGAAACATTTTCCAGTCTCACAAAACATTTCCTTCTCCCATTGTACAGTAACATCTTTGAAAGAGATTATAACGGTTACCCTCCACCAGTGGCTGATTTAAGAAAGGTGGTGGTGAGTCCCACATACTACAACTATAGAGACTCAGGTGAAGAGTGGTGGTGAGTCCCAGACAATACAGCTATAGAGACTGGGAGAGAGTTGGGTGAAGAGTGGTGGTGAGTCCCAGACAATACAGCTATAGAGACTGGGAGAGAGTCAGGCGAAGAGTGGTGGTGAGTCCCAGACAATACAGCTATAGAGACTGGGAGAGAGTCAGGTGAAGAGTGGTGGTGAGTCCCAGACAATACAGCTATAGAGACTTGGAGAGAGTCGGGTGAAGAGTGGTGGTGAGTCCCGGACAATACAGCTATAGAGACTGGGAGAGAGTTGTGTGAAGAGTGGTGGTGAGTCCCACATACTACAGCTATAAAGACTGGGAGAGAGTCAGGTCAAAAGTGGTGGTGAGTACCAGACAATACAGCTATAGAGACTGAGAGTTGAGTGAAGAGTGGTGGTGACTTCTGGAGAATACTGCTACAAAGACTGGGGGTGAAATGTAAAAGGGTGTGAGAATCAAAAAGTGAGAGATTTTGGTAAAATTCTCCTGTTTTTTTAAAGTGGTAATCATTTACATGGCAAAATCAACCTGGTTTTGGCATGTAAATTATTGCCATTTGAAAAATAAAAACAGGAGAATTTTACCAAAATCTCTCACTCTTTGATTCTCACACCCTATTACATTTGCCCCCGGGAGAGAGTTGGGTGAAGAGTGGTGGTGACTCCCAGAAAATACAGCTGTAGAGACTGGAAGAGAGTCAAGTGAAGAATGGTGGTGACTTCTGGAAAATACAGCTACAGAGACTGGTAGAGAGTCGGGTGAAGAGTGGGGGTGAGTCCCAGAGACTACATCTATACTGTAGAGACTGGGAGAGAGTCGGGTGAAGAGTGGGGGTGAGTCCCAGAGACTATATACTGTAGAGACTGGGAGAGAGTTGGGTGAAGAGTGGGGGTGAGTCCCTGAGACTACATCTATACTTTAGAGACTGGGAGAGAGTTGGGTGAAGAGTGGTGGTAACTCTCAAAGACTACAGCTGTAAAGACTGGGAGAGAGTTGGGTGAAGAGTAGTGGTGAGTCCCAGACACTACAACTGTAGAGACTGGGAAAGAGTTGGGTGAAAAGTGGTGGTGACTGCCAGAGAATACAGCTGTAGAGACTGGGAGAGAGTTGGGTGAAGAGTGGGGGTGAGTCATTGAGACTACATCTATACTGTAGAGACTGGGAGAGAGTTGGGTGAAGATTGGTGGTAACTCTCAGAGACTACAGCTGAAGAGTAGTGGTGAGTCCCAGACACTACAGCTGTAGAGACTGGTAGAGAGTTGGGTGAAAATTGGTGGTGACTGCCAGAGAATACAGCTGTAGAGACTGGGAGAGAGTTGGGTGAAGAGTGGGGGTGAGTCATTGAGACTACATCTATACTGTAGAGACTGGGAGAGAGTTGGGTGAAGATTGGTGGTAACTCTCAGAGACTACAGCTGAAGAGTAGTGGTGAGTCCCAGACACTACAGCTGTAGAGACTGGTAGAGAGTTGGGTGAAAATTGGTGGTGACTGCCAGAGAATACAGCTGTAGAGACTGGGAGAGAGTTGGGTGAAGAGTGGGGGTGAGTCATTGAGACTACATCTATACTGTAGAGACTGGGAGAGAGTTGGGTGAAGATTGGTGGTAACTCTCAGAGACTACAGCTGAAGAGTAGTGGTGAGTCCCAGACACTACAGCTGTAGAGACTGGTAGAGAGTTGGGTGAAAATTGGTGGTGACTGCCAGAGAATACAGCTGTAGAGACTGGGAGAGAGTTGGGTGAAGAGTGGGGGTGAGTCATTGAGACTACATCTATACTGTAGAGACTGGGAGAGAGTTGGGTGAAGATTGGTGGTAACTCTCAGAGACTACAGCTGAAGAGTAGTGGTGAGTCCCAGACACTACAGCTGTAGAGACTGGTAGAGAGTTGGGTGAAAATTGGTGGTGACTGCCAGAGAATACAGCTGTAGAGACTGGGAGAGAGTTGGGTGAAGAGTGGTGGTGAGTCCCTGAGACTACATCTATACTGTAGAGCAGGGGTGGCCAACCAGCCAGAGGCATAGAGCCAGAAAAGATCCGTAGTAAAGGGCAAGAGCCAAAATGTGAGCGTGGCCTAGTTTTCACAAAGCCACACCGCATTTTTGTGTGCGCACCTTTAGGTATGACATTTGTAGGAGTATGAACTTGTGTCATAACCCCGTTTTTAGTCATGTTGTACAGTGCCACATACATACAATGCCCCAGTACAGTGCCACATACATATAAAAATGCCAGTAAATGGGTGTCTCCACACTGCCAGATACATATACCCCCTCCACAGTGTCAGATACACATATGTCCACACAGTGCCAGATAAATATATGCCCCCAGTGCCAGATACATATGCCCCCAGTGCCAGATACACATGTCCTTACTGTGCCAGATATGCCCCCAGTGCAGATACACATGTCCTTTCAGTACCAGATATGCCCCCAGTGGAGATACACATGCCCCACAGTGCCAGATATGCCCCCAGTGCCAGATACACATGCCCCCAGTGCAGATACACATGTCCTTACAGTGCCAGATATGCCCCCAGTGCAGATACACATGTCCCCACAGTGCCAGATATGCCCCCAGTGCAGATACACATGTCCCACAAGTGCCAGCTATGCCCCCAGTGCCAGCTACACATGTCCTTACAGTGCCAGATATGCCCCCAGTGCAGATACACATGTCCTTACAGTGCCAGATATGCCCCCAGTGGAGATACACATGCCCCACAGTGCCAGATATGCCCCCAGTGCAGATACACATGTCCTTACAGTGCCAGATATGCCCCCAGTGGAGATACACATGCCCCACAGTGCCAGATATGCCCCCAGTGCAGATACACATGTCCTTACAGTGCCAGATATGCCCCCAGTGCAGATACACATGTCCTTACAGTGCCAGATATGCCCCCAGTGCAGATACACATGTCCCCACAGTGCCAGATATGCCCCCAGTGCAGATACACATGTCCCCACAGTGCCAGATATGCCCCCAGTGCAGATACACATGTCCCCACAAGTGCCAGCTATGCCCCCAGTGCCAGCTACACATGTCCTTACAGTGCCAGATATGCCCACAGTGCCAGCTACACATGTCCCCACAGTGCCAGCTATGCCCCCAGTATAGGCACACATGACCCCACAGCGCCAGCTATGCCCCCAGTGCAGACACACATGCCCCCCACAGTGCCAGCTATGCTCCCCAGTGCAGACACACATGCCCCCACAGTGCCAGCTATGCCCCCCAATACAGATACACATATCCCCACAGTGGCTCCCCCCCCCTGTTGTGTGATCCTGTTCCTCTGAGCTCAGAGCTCGCGGAACGGGAGCCAATCTGAAGCCTTAGCTGCTGGACCGCAAGCTCTGATTGGCTCACGGCCCAGCACGGAATTAAAGATAGACACCGCCGTAGGAGTCAGAGGGGCAGGAGAGGCGCGCGCTGCGCTCTCCACCCCTCTTCTCACACACCGGAAAGTCTTTAAGTTGCACAGTGTCGAACAGCGGTGGGCGGGAGCGGATCAAGCCGCGTGCGGAGGGTGAAAGAGCCGCATGCGGCTTGAGAGACGCGGGTTGGCCACCGCTGCTGTAGAGACTGGGATAGAGTTGGGTGAAGAGTGGTAGCAACTCCCAGAGAATACAGTTTTAGAGCCTGGGAGAGAGTCATGTGAAGAGTGGTGGTAAGTACCAGACCCAGAGTATATACAGCTATGGAGTTAAGCAAAGGCAGTCCTAGAAACTGGCTGGTATCCCATTTACATTGTGTGCTGAGATTTTAAGCATTTTCTGTACTGTCCGTGAAGCCATGTCTTCAGTCACAATCTAGTCTCATATCAACCAGGTATGACTAGGTAAGAGATGAAGCCAAGGGGAAAGAGTGGCAGTCAAGGAGAGGGAGCTGTAGACAGGGGAGGGAGCTGCAGACAAGGAGAGGGAGCTGCAGATAAGGGGAAGGAGCTGCAGACAAGGAGAGGGAGCTGCAGACAAGGGGAAGGAGCTGCAGACAAGGAGAGGGAGCTGCAGACAAGGGGAAGGAGCTGCAGACAAGGAGAAGGAGCTGCAGACAAGAAGAGGGAGCTGTAGATAAGGAGAGGGAGCTTCAGACAAGGGGAAGGAGCTGCAGAGAAGGAAAAGGAGCTGCAGACAAGGAGAGGGACCTGCAGATAAGGGGAGGGAACTGTAGACACAGGGGAGGGAGCTGCAGACAGGGGAGGGAGCTGCAGACAAGGAGAAGGAGCTGCAGATAAGGAGAGGGAGCTATAGACAGGGAAGGGAGCTGTAGACAGGGAAGAGATCTGTAGACAGGGAAGGGAGCTGTAGTCAGGGAAGGGAGCTGTAGATAGGGGAGGGAGCTGTAGACAAGGGGAGGGAACTGTAGACAGAGGAGGGAGCTGCAGACAAGGAGAGGGAGCTGCAGACAAGGAGAGGGAGCTGCAGACAAGGGGAAGGAGCTGCAGACAAAGAGAGGGAGCTGCAGACAAAGAGAGGGAGCTGCAGACAAGGGGAGGGAACTGTAGACAGGGGAGGGAGCCGCAGACAAGGAGAGGGAGCTGCAGACAAAGGGAAGTAGCTGCAGACAAGGGGAAGGAGCTGAAGACAAGGAGAGGGAGCTGCAGACAAGGGGAAAGAGTGGCAGTCAAGGGGATGGAGCCACAGACAAGGGGAGGGAACTGGAGACAGGGGAGGGAGCTGCAGGCAGTGGTGGGAGCTGCAGACAGGGGAGGGAGCTGCAGACAAGGAGAGGGAGCTGCAGAAAAGAGGAAAGAGCTGCAGACAAGGGAAAGGAGCTGCAGACAAGGGAGGGAGTTACAGAATAAGGAGGGGGAACAGCAGACAAGAAGAGGGAGCTACAGACAAAGAGAGGGAGCTGCAGACAGGGGAGGGAGCTGCAGATAAGGAGAGGTAGCTGTAGACAAGGGGAAAGAGTGACAGTCAAGGGGAGGGCGCCAGAGACAATGGGAGGGAACTGTAGACAGGGGAGGGAGCTGCAGACAAGGGGAAAGAGCTGCAGACAAGGGAAGGAGCTGCAGACAAGGGGAAGGAGCTGCAGACAAGAAAAAGGAACTATAGACAAGAAGAGGGAGCTGAAGACGGGATGGAGCTGCAGACAGCGGAGGGAGCTGCAGACATGGGGAATGAGATGCAGACAAAGGGAAAGAGTGACAGACAACGGGAGGGCACCAGAGACAAGGGGACGGAGCTGCAGACAAGGGGAAGGAACTGCAGACAATGAGAGGGAGCTGCAGAGAAGGGGAAGGAGCTGCAGACAAGGAGAGGGACCTGCAGAAAAGGGGAGAGAGCCAAAGCCAAGGAGAGGGAGTCAAAGGCAACGGGAAAGAGCCACAGACAAGGGTAAGTAGCTGCAGACAAGGGGAGGGAGCTTCAGTCAAGGGAAGGGAGCTGCAGACAGGGTAGGGAGCTGCAGGCAAGGAGAGGGAGCTGCAGGCAAGGGGAAGGAGTTGCAGACAAGGAGAGGGAGCTGCAGACAAGGGGAAAGAGTGGCAGTCAAGGGGATGGAGCCACAGACAAGGGGAGGGAGCTGCAGACAGAAGTGGGAGCTGCAGACGGGAGGGAGCTGCAGACAAGGAAAGGGAGTTGCAGACAAGGGGAAAGAGCTGCAGACAAGGGGAAGGAGCTGTAGACAAGTAGAGGGAGCTGCAGACAAGAAGAGGGAGCTGCAGACAAGGGGAAGGAGCTGCAGACAAGGAGAGGGAGCTGCAGACAAGGGGAAAGAGTGGCAGTCAAGTGGAGGGAGCCAGAAACAAGGGTAGGGAACTGTAGACAGGGGAGGGAGCTGCAGACAAGGGGAAGGAACTGCAGACAACGAGAGGGAGCTGCAGACAAGGGGAAGGAACTGCAGACAACGAGAGGGAGCTGCAGACAAGGGGATAAATCTGCAGACAAGGAGAGGGACCTGCAGACAACGGTAGGGAGCTTCAGACAAGAAGAAGGAACTGCAGACAAGGGACGGAGCTGCAGACAAGGGGAGGGAGCCAAAGACAAGGGGAGGGAGCCACAGGCAATGAGAAAGAGCCACAGACAATGGGAAGTAGCTGCAGACAAGGAGAGGGAGCTGCAGACAAGGAGACGGAGCTGCAGACAAGGGGGTAAATTTACTAAGGTCCCGATTTTGACCGAGATGCCGTTTTTTCTTCAAAGTGTCATCTCGGTCATTTACTAAACTCAAATCATGGCAGTGATCAGGGCATTCATATTTTTTTGCAAGTAGTTGTAAAAAAATACGAATGAATACACCATCGGTCAAAAAACGCCAGCAAATTAGTAGAACTCGGTCATTTACTAAAAAGTGCAAATCTCCAAAGAGGAAAACACTGCCGTGAAAAATTACAAATCGCAAAAAAGTGCTAAAAAAAAGCAGACCTTCTTTTTTGAGCCGTGATTGCATAGGCATGCAGGGATCCATGAGATCCGTGCATGTCTATCAGTGGGAAGGGGTGGGAAAGTGCTTATTTTCTCCAAAAAAAAATGCGTGGGGTCCCCCCTCCTAAGCATAACCAGCCTCGGGCTCTTTGAGCCGATCCTGGTTGCAAAAATATGGGGGGAAAAATGACAGGGGTTCCCCCATATTTAAGCAACCAGCATCGGGCTCTGCGCCTGGTCCTGGTTCCAAAAATACGGGGGACAAAAAGAGTAGGGGTCCCCCGTATTTTTAAAACCAGCACCGGGCTCCACTAGCTGGACAGATAAAGCCACAGCCGGGGGTCACTTTTATATAGTGCCCTGCGGCCGTGGCATCAAAAATTCAACTAGTCACCCCTGGCCGGGGTACCCTGGGGGAGTGGGGACCCCTTCAATCAAGGGGTGTCCCCCCAGCCACCCAAGGGCCAGGGGTGAAGCCCGAGGCTGTCCCCCCCCATCCAATGGGCTGCGGATGGGGGGGCTGATAGCCTTTTGTGTAAATGAAAAGATATTGTTTTTAGTAGCAGTACTACAAGTCCCAGCAAGCCTCCCCCGCATGCTGGTACTTGGAGAACCACAAGTACCAGCATGCGGCGGAAAAACGGGCCCGCTGGTACCTGTAGTACTACTACTAAAAAAATACCCAAAAAAACACAAGACACACACACCTTGAAAGTATAATTTTATTACATACATACACACACACAAACATACATACATACTTACCTTATGTTCACACGCAGGTCGGTCCTCTTCTCCAGTAGAATCCAAGGGGTACCTGTTGAAAAAATTCTACTCACCAGATCCAAGGTCCCAGGGTCCTCGGGGCATCCATGTTTAATCCACGTACTTGAAAAAAATAACAAACCGCATACACGAGCCACGAACTGAAAGGGGCCCCATGTTTTCACATGGGAATCCTTTCCCCGAATGCCAAAAACCCACTCTGACTTCTGTCTAAGTGGGTTTCTTCAGCCAATCAGGGAGCGCTATGTTGTAACACTCTCCTGATCAGCTGTGTGCTCCTGTCCTCACCGACAGGCGGCACACGGCAGTGTTACAATGTAGCGCCTATGCGCTACATTGTAACCAATGCTGGGAACTTTCTGCTCAGCGGTGACGTCACTTTAGGTCAACCGCAGGGCAGAAAGTTCCCACCAATGGTTATAATGGAGCGCATAGGCGCTACATTGTAACACTGCCGTGTGCCGCCTGTCAGTGAGGACAGGAGCACACAGCTGATCAGGAGAGTGCTACAACGTAGCGCTCCCTGATTGGCTGAAGAAACCCACTTAGACAGAAGTCAGAGTGGGTTTCTGGCATTCGGGGAAAGGAGTCCCATGTGAAAACATGGGGCCCCTTTCAGTTCGTGGCTCGTGTATGCGGTTTGTTATTTTTTTCAAGTACGTGGATTAAACATGGATGCCCCGAGGACCCTGGGACCTTGGATCTGGTGAGTAGAATTTTTTCAACAGGTACCCCTTGGATTCTACTGGAGAAGAGGACCGACCTGCGTGTGAACATAAGGTAAGTATGTATGTATGTTTGTGTGTATGTATGTAATAAAATTATACTTTCAAGGTGTGTGTGTCTTGTCTTTTTTTGGGTATTTTTTTAGTAGTAGTACTACAGGTACCAGCGGGCCCGTTTTTCCGCCGCATGCTGGTACTTGTGGCTCTCCAAGTACCAGCATGCGGGGGAGGCTTGCTGGGACTTGTAGTACTGCTACTAAAAACAATATCTTTTCATTTACACAAAAGGCTATCAGCCCCCCCATCCGCAGCCCATTGGATGGGGGGGGGACAGCCTCGGGCTTCACCCCTGGCCCTTGGGTGGCTGGGGGGGGGACCCCTTGATTGAAGGGGTCCCCACTCCCCCAGGGTACCCCGGCCAGGGGTGACTAGTTGGATTTTTGATGCCACGGCCGCAGGGCACTATATAAAAGTGACCCCCGGCTGTGGCATTATCTGTCCAGCTAGTGGAGCCCGGTGCTGGTTTTAAAAGTACGGGGGACCCCTACTCTTTTTGTCCCCCGTATTTTTGGGACCAGGACCAGGCGCAGAGCCCGATGCTGGTTGCTTAAATATGGGGGAACCCCTGTCATTTTTTCCCCCATATTTTTGCAACCAGGATCGGCTCAAAGAGCCCGAGGCTGGTTATGCATAGGAGGGGGGACCCCACGCAATTTTTTTTTTAGATTTTACAGTGTTTAATTTAAAAAAAAAAAAAATGAACCCCAGCACGGATCACACAGATCCGGCCGAGATTAATTGTAAAAAAGTCGGCAGTGTTTTGCTAATCACTGCCGTAAAAATTTAAAAAAAAAAAACGAATGACATCGACATCGGAACAAAAGAAAAACCCGAATACGACAGCTTAGTAAATTAGTCGTAATCAATTCAAAAAGTTGCAGTTTTACACTTTCGATGTCATTCGTGATTGAACTTTGACCTTTTCCCGAAAATTACGAATGTTAGTAAATTTACCCCACGGAGAGGGAGCCGCAGAGTTTTGCAGTTGCAAAAATAACTATAAAAAGGACAAGGGGATAAGACTTTTTAAAAATTCTGAATCGTGATTACATTTCAGACAGATGCTGAATAAACCCTACAGACTTTATAACACAGAGTAGTTATCTACAAAAATGGAACAATCTGACAATGCTCTTACCAATGGCCCTCATTCCGAGTTGATCGCTCGCAAGACGAATGTAGCAGAGTTACACACGCTAAGCCTACGCCTACTGGGAGTGTATCTTAGCTTCTTAAAAGTGCGACCGATGTATTCGCAATATTGCGATTAGCACACCTCGTAGCAGTTTTAGAGTAGCTTCAGACTTACTCTGCCTGTGCGATCAGTTCAGTGCTTGTCGTTCCTGGTTGACGTCACAAACACACCCAGCGTTCGCCCAGGCACTCCCACCGTTTCTCCGGCCACTCCTGCGTTTTTTCCAGAAACGGTAGCGTTTTCAACCTCACGCCCCTAAAACGCTGTGCTTCCGCCCAGTAACACCCATTTCCTGTCAATCACATTACGATCGCCGGAGCGATGAAAAAGCCGTGAGTAAAAATACTATCTTCATAGCAAAGATACTTGGCGCAGTCGCAGTGCGAACATTGCGCATGCGTACTAAGCGGATTTTCATTGCGATGCGATGAAAAATACCGAGCGAACAACTCGGAATGAGGGCCAATGTCTTTGATGTAGAGGCTACACAGCTTTGCACCACAAAGTACTATAGAAATGAATGCTCTATTAGCCATTCTCCTTGGAGAAGGTGATTTCCTGCTTTTTGATGTGATGACGACACTACACTACTACCAAACATCTAATCTATATAAGAGATTTTGCACCAGATCTGGCTGGGAAATATTACACTGTAACAATACAGGCCATGGGGCACAAAGGACGATCCGAATCATAGGGCCTAATTCATATCTGTTCGCTCGCTAGCTACTTTTTGCAGCGCTGCGATCAGATAGATGCCGCCTATAGGGGAGTGTATTTTAGCTTTGCAAGTGTGCGAACGCACGTGCAGCCAAGCGGTACAAAAACAGTTTGTGCAGTTTCTGAGTAGCTCTGACCGTACTCAGCCTGTCCGGTCCCGGAATTGACGTCAGGAACCCTCCCTGCAAATGCCTGGACATGCCTGTGTTTTTCCAAATACTCCCAGAAAACGGTCAGTTGACACCCACAAACGCCTTCTTCCTGTCAATCTCCTTGCGTTCGGCTGGGCGAATGGATTCTTCGCTAGAACCAGTGCACAGCAATGATCCGCTTTGTACAAGTACGACGCGCCTGCGCATTGCGGTGCATACACATGCGCAGTAGATACCTGATCGATGCGCAGCAAAAAGCGCCAGCGAGCGAACAGATCTGAATTAGGCCCATAATGTATTAGGTAATGCCATTCCTCCTCTCCTATAGTATATCCCCCAGGGTACAGTGATTTTGCTCCGTAGAGCTTACGATCTGATGTCCTGTAATTACACAGGTAAGACTGAAATCATACAGCGCCCATATCGCTGATGACGCCCGCAGCGCTGCTTGTGAGATGCTGTACAAGGCTTTATGGAGCGTGGAAGATAATAAGATGTTTCTGTGGAGATGAGTAATAGGAGCCTATGGTGAGAGAATACTAGATTGTGACCTCCTGCCGCTTATCGAGCTGTACTCGCACCTCCTGCCGCTACTCTCTGCCGGCTACTGAGCAGCATGGCTGGGACATTCTGCAGAGTAATGTGGCAGCAATCAGGTACAGTTACAGAATGGTGATCTGCTCCGTTTAACTCATTATCTACTTACAGGACCAGGTTCAGGCTATTATCCAGCATCTTTCAAGAAGCCATCAAGATATGCTTTATAGAAATGGGGCAGATGGGCGGACAAGCGGGCCACTAGGAAATAAAAGGGGACAATCTAGTTTTATTCTCTATTGACTTTCATCTGTGATTTATAACTGAGCTCCCGCAGAAGACTGATGTCCCCAGAGCTGCATGAACATGTACCAGTATAATCAACAGGGCAGCCCTCAGGGGGGAGGGGGGGCTGTGGGGACTGGTGTCCTGGGCCCTAATAGAGAGCGGGCCCACCCATGGCTCCTACCGCTAATACCTGGAGAGCTGCGCCGGGTTGTGAAACAACAGCAGGCTGATGACCGGAGAGGACTTCTTAAAACAAGCCTTCTCTATACATGAGCTTTCTGTGAACTGTTCCTAAGGAGGAGCTGGAGAAGCAGTATCTGCAAAACATCCAGAAGCTAAACAGTGTGGTGCAGAGATAGGAGAAGGATGTGGGGCAACGTCAGACAGAAGTTGAAGAAAGTCCAGGCTCAGCTCCTGGTTCCTGGAGTGTCTGTTGCAATTCTGCATTTTCTTGCCGCAATTAATCTTCTTTCCTTGCAGCTTGCTGATCCGTTCTGTGCAGGGACAGCCTCAGATCAGCCAACGGTATCACCAGGATCTCCTGCCGTTTCTGAGACTCCTCCTTGGCTTTCTCCAGCGCTAAACACATCTCTTCTATAGCTTTCATCTGGCAGCCCTGCACCACTTCCTGAGCCTCGCTGACCTTTGTGGCATTCGATTTGTGCAATTCAGCAAGTTCTCTGTAGGCGCTGTCGAGGACAACCTGGGGATTACAGTTCTTCTCTAGACTTTCTGCTTGTTCTGCCTGCAGTCGCCCCACTGTGTATTATGTTAGACACTGGGATGCCCTGTGTATTGTACGGAAGTCACTGTGATGCTATGTGTACTGTACAGGTCACTGGGTTGCTACGTATACTGTTTGGCAATCACTGGAATACTCTACAGATGTGTCCTCTTACGCTGTTGCTGCATGAGGCAGTTTAACGTGGCGTCCGACTCCTGCAGCCAACAGCTTTCCATTGTGCTGGAGTTCAACTACGGTAAACTACATGTAACCGGAGCATAGTTTCCTGCTACCCATGCTGACTAAAGAACGCCAGCTCCCCATTCCTGTTTAGAGCAGGGGGAGCATTGCTTTCCCGCTGCCTGCGGGCGCACAGGCTCTGACTCCTTTCTGTGTAGCTGGAGTGTGCGTGCACAAGCTCCCGTTACAGTACGCTATGCTGAGAAATACAGCCTGCAATGTGTATGCATCGCAGGCAACGATTTAAAAGGACAAATCTGCATATACTGTGTGGCAGTCACTGTGATCCTCTGTGTACTGTATGGCAGTCACTGTGATCCTCTGTGTACTGTATGGCAGTCACTGCAATCCTCAGTGTACTGTATGGCAGTCACTGTGATCCTCTGTGTAATGTATGGCAGTCACTGTGATCCTCTGTGTACTGTATGGCAGTCACTGTGATCCTCTGTGTACTGTATGGCAGTCACTGCAATCCTCAGTGTACTGTATGGCAGTCACTGTGATCCTCTGTGTACTGTATGGCAGGCACTGTGATCCTCTGTGTAATGTATGGCAGTAACTGGGATCCTCTGTGAACTGTATGGCAGTCACTGTGATCCTCTGTGTAATGTATGGCAGTAACTTGGATCCTCTGTGTACTGTATGGTAGTTACTGGGATCATCTGTGTACTGTATGGCAGTCACTGTGATCCTCTGTGTAATGTATGGCAGTCACTGTGATCCTCTGTGTAATGTATGGCAGTCACTGTGATCCTCTGTGTACTGCATGGCAGCCACTGTGATCCTCTGTGTACTGCATGGCAGTAACTGGGATCCTCTGTGTACTGTATGGCAGGCACTGTGATCCTCTGTGTACTGTATGGCAGTCACTGTGATCCTCTGTGTAATGTATGGCAGTCACTGTGATCCTCTGTGTACTGTATGGCAGTCACTGTGATCCTCGGTGTAATGTATGGCAGTCACTGTGATCCTCTGTGTAATGTATGGCAGCCACTGTGATCCTCTGTGTAATGTATGGCAGTCACTGTGATCCTCTGTGTACTGTATGGCAGTCACTGTGATCCTCTGTGTAATGTATGGCAGTCACTGTGATCCTCTGTGTAATGTATGGCAGTCACTGTGATCCTCTGTGTACTGCATGGCAGTAACTGGGATCCTCTGTGTACTGTATGGCAGGCACTGTGATCCTCTGTGTACTGTATGGCAGTCACTGTGATCCTCTGTGTACTGTATGGCAGTCACTGTAATCCTCTGTGTACTGTATGGCAGTCACTGTGATCCTCTGTGTAATGTACGGCAGTCACTGTGATCCTCTGTGTAATGTATGGCAGTCACTGTGATCCTCTGTGTACTGCATGGCAGTAACTGGGATCCTCTGTGTACTGTATGGCAGTCACTGTGATCCTCTGTGTAATGTATGGCAGTCATTGTGATCCTCTGTGTAATGTATGGCAGTAACTTGGATCCTATGTGTACTGTATGGTAGTTACTGGGATCCTCTGTGTACTCTATGGTAGTCACTGTGATCCTCTGTGTACTGTATGGTAGGTACTGGTATCCTCTGTGTACTGTATGGCAGTCACTGTGATCCTCTGTGTACTGTATGGCAGTCACTGTGATCCTCTGTGTACTGTATGGTAGTAACTGGGATCCTCTGTGTACTGTATGGCAGTCACTGTGATCCTCTGTGTAATGGATACTCTGTGTACTGTATGGTAGTTACTGAGATCCTCTGTGTACTCTAGGGTAGTAACTGTGATCCTCTGTGTACTGTATGGCAGTCACTGTGATCCTCTGTGTACTCTATGGCAGTCACTGTGATCCTCTGTGTACTGTATGGCAGTCACTGGGATCCTCTGTGTACTGTATGGCAGTCACTGGGATCCTCTGTGTACTGTATGGCAGTCACTGGGATCCTCTGTGTACTGTATGGCAGTAACTGGTATCCTCTGTGTACTGTATGGCAGTCACTGTGATCCTCTGTGTAATGTATGGCAGTCACTGTGATCCTCTGTGTAATGTATGGCAGTCACTGTGATCCTCTGTGTACTGCATGGCAGTAACTGGGATCCTCTGTGTACTGTATGGCAGGCACAGTGATCCTCTGTGTAATGTATGGCAGTCACTGTGATCCTCTGTGTAATGTATGGCAGTCACTGTGATCCTCTGTGTACTGCATGGCAGTAACTGGGATCCTCTGTGTACTGTATGGCAGGCACTGTGATCCTCTGTGTACTGCATGGCAGTCACTGTGATCCTCTGTGTACTGTATGGCAGTCACTGTAATCCTCTGTGTACTGTATGGCAGTCACTGTGATCCTCTGTGTAATGTACGGCAGTCACTGTGATCCTCTGTGTAATGTATGGCAGTCACTGTGATCCTCTGTGTACTGCATGGCAGTAACTGGGATCCTCTGTGTACTGTATGGCAGTCACTGTGATCCTCTGTGTAATGTATGGCAGTCATTGTGATCCTCTGTGTAATGTATGGCAGTAACTTGGATCCTATGTGTACTGTATGGTAGTTACTGGGATCCTCTGTGTACTCTATGGTAGTCACTGTGATCCTCTGTGTACTGTATGGTAGGTACTGGTATCCTCTGTGTACTGTATCGCAGTCACTGTGATCCTCTGTGTACTGTATGGCAGTCACTGTGATCCTCTGTGTACTGTATGGTAGTAACTGGGATCCTCTGTGTACTGTATGGCAGTCACTGTGATCCTCTGTGTAATGGATACTCTGTGTACTGTATGGTAGTTACTGAGATCCTCTGTGTACTCTATGGTAGTAACTGTGATCCTCTGTGTACTGTATGGCAGTCACTGTGATCCTCTGTGTACTCTATGGCAGTCACTGTGATCCTCTGTGTACTGTATGGCAGTCACTGGGATCCTCTGTGTACTGTATGGCAGTCACTGGGATCCTCTGTGTACTGTATGGCAGTCAATGGGATCCTCTGTGTACTGTATGGCAGTAACTGGTATCCTCTGTGTACTGTATGGCAGTCTCTGGGATCCTCTGTGTAATGTATGGCAGTCACTGTGATCCTCTGTGTACTGTATGGCAGTCACTGTGATCCTCTGTGTACTGTATGGCAGTAACTGGGATCCTCTGTGTACTGTATGGCAGTTACTGTGATCCTCTGTGTACTGTATGGCAGTAACTGGGATCCTCTGTGTACTGTATGGCAGTCACTGGGATCCTCTGTGTACTGTATGGCAGTAACTGGGATCCTCTGTGTACTGTATGGCAGTCACTGTGCTCCTCTGTGTACTGTATGGCAGTCACTGTGATCCTCTGTGTACTGTATGGCAGTCACTGTAATCCTCTGTGTACTGTATGGCAGTCACTGTGATCCTCTGTGTAATGTACGGCAGTCACTGTGATCCTCTGTGTAATGTATGGCAGTCACTGTGATCCTCTGTGTACTGCATGGCAGTAACTGGGATCCTCTGTGTACTGTATGGCAGTCACTGTGATCCTCTGTGTAATGTATGGCAGTCATTGTGATCCTCTGTGTAATGTATGGCAGTCACTGTGATCCTCTGTGTACTGCATGGCAGTAACTGGGATCCTCTGTGTACTCTATGGTAGTCACTGTGATCCTCTGTGTACTGTATGGTAGGTACTGGTATCCTCTGTGTACTGTATGGCAGTCACTGTGATCCTCTGTGTAATGTATGGCAGTCACTGTGATCCTCTGTGTACTGTATGGCAGTCACTGTGATCCTCTGTGTACTGTATGGTAGTAACTGGGATCCTCTGTGTACTGTATGGCAGTCACTGTGATCCTCTGTGTAATGGATACTCTGTGTACTGTATGGTAGTTACTGAGATCCTCTGTGTACTCTATGGTAGTAACTGTGATCCTCTGTGTACTGTATGGCAGTCACTGTGATCCTCTGTGTACTGTATGGCAGTCACTGGGATCCTCTGTGTACTGTATGGCAGTCACTGGGATCCTCTGTGTACTGTATGGCAGTCACTGGGATCCTCTGTGTACTATATGGCAGTAACTGGTACCCTCTGTGTACTGTATGGCAGTCACTGGGATCTTCTGTGTACTGTATGGCAGTCACTGTGATTCTCTGTGTACTGTATGGCAGTCACTGTGATCCTCTGTGTACTGTATGGCAGTAACTGGGATCCTCTGTGTACTGTATGGCAGTTACTGTGATCCTCTGTGTACTGTATGGCAGTAACTGGGATCCTCTGTGTACTGTATGGCAGTCACTGGGATCCTCTGTGTACTGTATGGCAGTAACTGGGATCCTCTGTGTACTGTATGGCAGTCACTGTGCTCCTCTGTGTACTGTATGGCAGTCACTGTGATCCTCTGTGTACTGTATGGCAGTAACTGTGATCCTCTGTGTACTGTATGGCAGTAACTGGGATCCTCTGTGTACTGTATGGCAGTCACTGTGATCCTCTGTGTACTGTATGGCAGTAACTGGTATCCTCTGTGTACTGTATGGCAGTCACTGGGATCCTCTGTGCACTGTATGGCAGTAACTGGGATCCTCTGTATAATGTATGGCAGTCACTGTGATACTCTGTGTAATGTATGGCAGTCACTGGAATCCTCTGTGTAATGTATGGCAGTTACTGTGATCCTCTGTGTAATGTATGGCAGTCACTGGGATCCTCTGTGTACTGTATGGCAGTAACTGGGATCCTCTGTGTACTCTATGGCAGTCACTGTGATCCTCTGTGTACTGTATGGCAGTCACTGGGATCCTCTGTGTACTGTATGGCAGTCACTGTGATCCTCTGTGTAATGTATGGCAGTCACTGTGATCCTCTGTGTACTGCATGGCAGTAACTGGGATCCTCTGTGTACTGTATGGCAGTCACTGTGATCCTCTGTGTAATGTATGGCAGTCATTGTGATCCTCTGTGCAATGTATGGCAGTAACTTGGATCCTATGTGTACTGTATGGTAGTCACTGTGATCCTCTGTGTACTGTATGGTAGGTACTGGTATCCTCTGTGTACTGTATGGCAGTCACTGTGATCCTCTGTGTAATGTATGGCAGTCACTGTGATCCTCTGTGTACTGTATGGCAGTCACTGTGATCCTCTGTGTACTGTATGGTAGTAACTGGGATCCTCTGTGTACTCTATGGCAGTCACTGTGATCCTCTGTGTAATGGATACTCTGTGTACTGTATGGCAGTCACTGTGATCCTCTGTGTAATGTATGGCAGTCACTGTGATCCTCTGTGTACTCTATGGTAGTTGCTGAGATCCTCTGTGTACTCTATGGTAGTAACTGTGATCCTCTGTGTACTGTATGGCAGTCACTGTGATCCTCTGTGTACTCTATGGCAGTCACTGTGATCCTCTGTGTACTGT
Source organism: Pseudophryne corroboree (assembly GCF_028390025.1). Taxonomy (NCBI): domain Eukaryota; kingdom Metazoa; phylum Chordata; class Amphibia; order Anura; family Myobatrachidae; genus Pseudophryne; species Pseudophryne corroboree. The sequence continues at coordinate 41,263,142 of NC_086447.1, forward strand.
ATGGCAGTCACTGGGATCCTCTGTGTACTGTATGGCAGTCACTGGGATCCTCTGTGTACTGTATGGCAGTCACTGGGATCCTCTGTGTACTGTATGGCAGTCACTGTGATCCTCTGTGTACTGTATGGCAGTAACTGGGATCCTCTGTGTACTGTATGGCAGTCACTGTGATCCTCTGTGTACTGTATGGCAGTCACTGTGATCCTCTGTGTACTGTATGGCAGTAACTGTGATCCTCTGTGTACTGTATGGCAGTAACTGGGATCCTCTGTGTACTGTATGGCAGTCACTGTGATCCTCTGTGTACTGTATGGCAGTAACTGGTATCCTCTGTGTACTGTATGGCAGTCACTGGGATCCTCTGTGCACTGTATGGCAGTAACTGGGATCCTCTGTATAATGTATGGCAGTCACTGTGATACTCTGTGTAATGTATGGCAGTCACTGGAATCCTCTGTGTAATGTATGGCAGTTACTGTGATCCTCTGTGTAATGTATGGCAGTCACTGGGATCCTCTGTGTACTGTATGGCAGTAACTGGGATCCTCTGTGTACTCTATGGCAGTCACTGTGATCCTCTGTGTACTGTATGGCAGTCACTGGGATCCTCTGTGTACTGTATGGCAGTCACTGTGATCCTCTGTGTAATGTATGGCAGTCACTGTGATCCTCTGTGTACTGCATGGCAGTAACTGGGATCCTCTGTGTACTGTATGGCAGTCACTGTGATCCTCTGTGTAATGTATGGCAGTCATTGTGATCCTCTGTGCAATGTATGGCAGTAACTTGGATCCTATGTGTACTGTATGGTAGTCACTGTGATCCTCTGTGTACTGTATGGTAGGTACTGGTATCCTCTGTGTACTGTATGGCAGTCACTGTGATCCTCTGTGTAATGTATGGCAGTCACTGTGATCCTCTGTGTACTGTATGGCAGTCACTGTGATCCTCTGTGTACTGTATGGTAGTAACTGGGATCCTCTGTGTACTCTATGGCAGTCACTGTGATCCTCTGTGTAATGGATACTCTGTGTACTGTATGGCAGTCACTGTGATCCTCTGTGTAATGTATGGCAGTCACTGTGATCCTCTGTGTACTCTATGGTAGTTACTGAGATCCTCTGTGTACTCTATGGTAGTAACTGTGATCCTCTGTGTACTGTATGGCAGTCACTGTGATCCTCTGTGTACTCTATGGCAGTCACTGTGATCCTCTGTGTACTGTATGGCAGTCACTGGGATCCTCTGTGTACTGTATGGCAGTCACTGGGATCCTCTGTGTACTGTATGGCAGTCACTGGGATCCTCTGTGTACTGTATGGCAGTCACTGGGATCCTCTGTGTACTGTATGGCAGTAACTGGGATCCTCTGTGTACTGTATGGCAGTCACTGTGATCCTCTGTGTACTGTATGGCAGTAAGTGGGATCCTCTGTGTACTGTATGGCAGTCACTGTGCTCCTCTGTGTACTGTATGGCAGTCACTGTGATCCTCTGTGTACTGTATGGCAGTAACTGTGATCCTCTGTGTACTGTATGGCAGTAACTGGGATCCTCTGTGTACTGTATGGCAGTCACTGTGATCCTCTGTGTACTGTATGGCAGTCACTGGTATCCTCTGTGTACTGTATGGCAGTCACTGTGATCCTCTGTGTACTGTATGGCAGTCACTGGTATCCTCTGTGTAATGTATGGCAGTCACTGGGATCCTCTGTGTACTGTATGGCAGTCACTGGTATCCTCTGTGTACTGTATGGCAGTCACTGTGATCCTCTGTGTACTGTATGGCAGTCACTGTGATCCTCTGTGTAATGTATGGCAGTCACTGTGATCCTCTGTGTACTGTACGGCAGTCACTGTGATCCTCTGTGTACTGTATGGCAGTCACTGTGATCCTCTGTGTACTGTATGGCAGTAACTGTGATCCTCTGTGTACTGTATGGCAGTCACTGGGATCCTCTGTGTACTGTATGGCAGTCACTGTGATCCTCTGTGTACTGTATGGCAGTCACCGTCATCCTCTGTGTAAGGTATGGCAGTCACTGTGATCCTCTGTGTACTGCATGGCAGCCACTGTGATCCTCTGTGTAATGTATGGCAGTAACTGGGATCCTCTGTGTACTGTATGGAGAACCCAGAAACGGACTGTGTATTGTATTATGATTAATGAGATGCAGTGTTTATAGTACGGCAGTCACTGGGATGCTTTGGTCTGATTCAGAGCCATATGCAATCCACACGTAATTGGATGTTCATGTACAGATGTGTCCTCATACATCTAGCCTTAGTACGCCATACAGCGGGAGATGCCCCATGTGAGGGAGCGGATTGGTTCCGTGCAACTTGCTAGTGTTGGATGTCATCTTTTGGTGAAAATGCATCTCAGACACAACACGATGTGACTGGAACGCACCAGGAGACTGTGCTGATTAATTACAATATGCAACACTTGTATATCTGTGTGCGACTGAGTCTATATGAAGCACAAAGGAACTTGGGAACTTGTCATGGAAAGAAGCAGAGGCCACAGCATTGTAACACTTCATATACAGGTTCAGACTCAGTCGCTCACAGATATACAAGTATCACATATCAAAGTAATCAGCACACACAGTCTCCTTGTGCGTCCTAGTCATATCGCGTTGCAACTAATACATGTTTTCAGCAACAACAAAAAAAGAGAGAAAAAAGGCACGTGACTCTAGCAAAGGATCATGGGACCTGGTTTGTTAATGGACGCTGTTTGGTGCCACTGCAGTAAAGATGTATGAAGAAACATCTCATAGTTGATTGATTTTCTACTGCACATGCGCAAACATTTCTGAACACCCCAACCACTCACACTTTAGACAGAGTGTCGCACAAAAGTGCTGCTGCGATTGGGACAGACAGCATCAGAAGTGTGGTGGAAAAGTGCCGGGCATTCCTGAGCAGTGACTGGTAATAGTGAATGCAGGAATGGTCCGTTCAGAGGGCGTGTTATGGGAGTGCCGGGGGCGTGTCAGCGCAAGCAGCTGCACATTTGCACAGCACAGGCATAAGAGCCCATGGTCACACTGTATATCTGCAGCTGCCACAGGGCTGATGAAAGTCTCTATGATGGGAACGATGGTGGCGTCTAAGGACGCACCAATCGATATCACAGCATGCACAGACATTACAAGTGGGTGTCTCTGAGAATGGACATGGAGAGCTGTCATGAATAATGGACATGAACTACTATTGTGGAGGCTGGGCCTGGAGTAATGTCTTGGTGAATAGCCATGGACTGCTGTTGTAGAGTATGCACATGGAAATGTCATAGAGAATGGGCACTGAGTGCTGTCATGGAGAATAGTCATAGAGCAGAATCACAATATATTCTGAAGAATGAACATGATGTACTGTCACTATATGTCATGGAGAATGCTCATGGAATACTGTCACGATATGTCATTGAGAATGAACATGAACTACTGTCATGATATATCATGGAGAATGCTCATGGAGCACTGTCACAATATGTCATGTAGAATAGACATAGAATTCTGCCACAATATGTCATGGAGAATGGCCATGGAGCACTGTCACAATATGTCATGGAGTATGGTCATGGAGTACTGTCACAATATGTCATGGAGAATGGCCATGGAGTACGGTCACAATATGTCATGGAGAATCGCCATGGAGTACGGTCACAATATGTCATGGAGTATGGTCATGGAGTACTGTCACAATATGTCATGGAGAATATTCATGGAGTACTGTCACAATATGTCATGGAGTACGGTCACAATATGTCATGGAGTATGGTCATGGAGTACTGTCACAATATGTCATGGAGAATGTTCATGGACTACTTTCACAATATGTCATGGAGAATGTTCATGGAGTACTGTCACAATATGTCATGGAGAATGTTCATGGAGTACTGTCACAATAGGTCATGGAGTATGGTCACAATATGTCATGGAGTATGGTCATGGAGTACTGTCACAATATGTCATGGAGAATGTTCATGGAGTACTGTCACAATATGTCATGGAGTATTGTCACAATATGTCATGGAGTATGGTCATGGAGTACTGTCACAATATGTCATGGAGAATGTTCATGGAGTACTGTCACAATAGGTCATAGTATGGTCACAATATGTCATGGAGAATGTTCATGGAGTACTGTCACAATATATCATGGAGTATGGTCACAATATGTCATGGAGTATGATCATGGAGTACTGTCACAATATGTCATGGAGAATGTTCATGGAGTACTGTCACAATATGTCATGGAGTATGGTCACAATATGTCATGGAGTATGGTCATGGAGTACTGTCACAATATGTCATGGAGTATGGTCATGGAGTACTGTCACAATATGTCATGGAGAATGGCCATGGGGTACTGTCACAATATGTCATGGAGAATGTTCATGAAGTACTGTCACAATATGTCATGAAGAATGTTCATGGAGTACTGTCACAATATGTCATGGGGAATGGCGATGGAGTACTGTCACAATATGTCATGGAGAAGGGTCATGAAGTACTGTCACAATATGCCATGTAGAATTGTCATGGAGTACTGCCACAATATGTCATGGGGAATGGCCATGGGGTACTGTCACAATATGTCATGGAGAAGGGTCATAAAGTACTGTCACAATATGTCATGAAGAATGTTCATGGAGTACTGTCACAATATGTCATGGGGAATGGCCATGGGGTACTGTCACAATATGTCATGGAGTAGGGCCATGGAGTACTGTCGCACTATGTTAAGGAGAAGGGCCATGGAGTACTGTCACACTATGTCATGGAGAATGGCCATGGAGTACTGTCACACTATGTCAAGGAGTAGGGCCATGGAGTGCTGTCACAATATGTCATGGAGAAGGGCCATGGAGTACTGTCCCACTATGTCATGGAGAATGGCCATGGAGTGCTGTCACAATATGTCATGGAGAATGGCCATGGAGTGCTGTGCATACTCCCAGTCTGGGGAACTGAAGCTGATAGCAGAAGTTCCCTTTCTGCCCCCTCTGCTCAGACCCCATTGCCACATAGGATGGCACAAAGCTCAGCACCCTTGTGCTGCATACTGCACCCCTCACATGACGTGCTTAGTGCGATCCCTACCATGGTTCCACCTAGTGGCAGAAAAAGGTTATTGCCATTTTAGAAACACGATGCAATGGGAAGTAATTTCTTAAACAGTGAATATTTGTCTCATGAACAAAGTTTTGGCAACTTAACACTAGTTTAATAATAAATCAATCAATCCAATAGATGTCACGTGAGACCACACTAATCACTGACAGAGTATAGCAAATTGAGCTCAGGTACTGTACTAGACACTTACATAACACAGATCGCTTATCTGATCACTTATATAATCACTAACACAGCATTATCCAGAGGAGACACTTTCTGCACCTATCACATTACTAGTCCTGAGAACAACATAAAGAGACAGAATGCCTATTCTCATACACAACATAACAGCTAAATGGGCCTAAGGATTCTACTAGTCACTAGTACGTCATAATGAGGCAAGATGGGTAAATAAGACAGGTCACTAACATAGCTTGCATAGTGTTACTGAGTCACCCTACTGGCTACTATCACAACACAACCATTCAACCTAAGTAACACTGCTAGTTACTAACAACATAACTAAGTCACTATACAGATTTCTATCACAACATAACTTTATATCCTACGTCACTCTACCAGTTACTATCACAGCATAACGATATACCCCAAGTCACTGATGGTTCCTATCACAACATACAGTAACTATACATCCTAAGTCACCCTAGTGGTTACTATCACAACATAACTGTCTATCCTAAGTCACTCTACTGGTTACTGTCACAGCATAATGATATACCCCAAATCACTGCTGGTTACTATCACAACATAACTATATATCTTGTCACCCTGCTGGTTACTATCACAACATAACTATATATCCTCCTAAGTCACTCTACCGGTTACTATCACAATATAACTATATATCCTAAGTCACTCTACCGGTTACTATCACAGCATAACTATATATCCTAAGTCACTCTACCGGTTACTATCACAATATAACTATATATCCTAAGTCACTCTACTGGTTACTATCACAACATAACTATATATCCTAAGTCACTCTACCGGTTACTATTACAATATAACTATATATCCTAAGACACTCTACCGGTTACTATCACAATATAACTACTATATATCCTAAGTCACTCTACCGGTTACTATCACAATATAACTATATATCATAAGTCACTCTACCGGTTTACTATCACAATATAACTATATATCCTAAGTCACTCTACCGGTTACTATCACAATATAACGATATATCCTAAGTCACTCTACTGGTTACTCTCACAGCATAACTATATATCCTAAGTCACTCTACTGGTTACTCTCACAGGATAACTATATATCCTAAGTCACTCTACCGGTTACTATAACAACATAACTATATATCCTAAGTCACTCTACCTGTTACTGTCACAACATAACCTTATATCCCAAGTCACTCTACTATCACAACATTTCTATATACCCCAAGTCACTGCTGGTTACTATCACAACATACCTATATATCCTACAGTAAATCACTCTCCTGGTTACTATCACAACATATTAACTATAGATCCTAAGTCACCCTACTGGTTGCTATCACAACATTACTATATACTGTATCCTAAGTCACTATTTTGGTTACTAAAGAAACAAAACTACATACTACATATACTAAGTCACTCTACTGGTTACTATCGCAACATACAGTATCTATATATCTTAAGCAACTCTTCTGATTACTATCACAATATAAATATATGTTGTATCCTAAGTCACATTCCTGGTTATTAATGGAACAAAACTATATATCCTAAGTCACTTTCCCGATTACCTCCACAACATAACTAGACAGGATCAGCCTAAGAGTAACACAACACAGCTAGATAAGATAAGGCAACACTATCAGATACCTACACATGAACTGACATGGCATTGTGTATATATTAAGAGAGGAGATTTATTGATGACATACATAGTTAGACAATACTGTCATTAGGTGAGTTTACTGTATATTATATCAGACAACATATGTACTAATTGAAGGTAAATCTCCCCCACCCGCCCCCTTTACACCGTTGTTCTATAACCGGCTGTTGATGTCCAACTTACCAAGAGTTGATCTTCCTTCACCAACTAAGCCGTTTATCTGGCACCAAATGACACTTTTGTAATAAAAGAGCCTGTGCACGGGAATGTGCCGCAGACTCTATCCCATTGCCCTGTTTCTCGGCCTGCTTCCTTTGGGTAGGACAAGCACAAAAATAAATAAAAAATAAAAAATAAAGCAGAAAGAGCCCAGGGAAGCGGCGAGGGGCTGGTCTGAGAGGTGAGCGATATGGGAACAGCTGTCAACTGATAGCAGCCATGAATATTGGATGAGGCCCCGAGAACCTGAGCCCGTGGCTAGGCACCGCTCTGTAACTGGAAGACGCGACACAGAAAAAGAGACGTGACAGGCGCCGCCATCTTGTTCTGTGTCAGGAGGTCTTAAATCCAGCTACACGAATCATTATTACCTTTCTCAATCACTTTAGTGGCTACAGTAAGACAAGTGTTGGCTGTGCAGCCAGTGGTAGTGCGTTGCTATAGACCTCTGCATTCCTTCTCTGTATACTGTACACAGGCCGGTGGCTTTTTGTATCCGGTTACTCCCAAGGCATGAAATATTCACAGGCAGACAAGAAAGAAATCCGGCTTTGGGTTTCTCCTGTACAATACGTCTTTTATTCTCCAGATGCTGCGCAGAACTGTATCTCCTTTTGGCAAAGTAAGGTGTGTTCATTATCGGGGTAACGTGGAGAACTACAGAACCCAGGAGTCCTGACACATCACAGCAGATCAGCTATTGCTGCTTCTCCTCTATTAATACTTCATTACTGACAGTATGCAGGGCTGCATAAAAATTGTGGGGCCCGGGACTGACAAAATAGACAGGCCCCCTCCCCCCCCCAAAAAAAAATAAATAAAAAGATTCTGCCACGCTGTTCCACCGCTATATGATGTCTCACATCATGACTTTACCTATAGGTGGAGCATTGCAGGAACAATTCACAGAGCTGATGCGCAGGGAAGACTGCTGTTGCGCTGCATGTGTAGCTCTCCATGTACTGGCTGGATCAGGGGTGGGCCCCCCTCTCTATAATGGCCCAGGACGCTAGTCCCCACAGTTCCCCCCTGATGGCTGCCCTGACAGTATGTACTAAGCACCACATTTCCAGAATAGATGTACAGTAGCTGTACATAACACATCTCCTTTGTGATATTAACAAAGCCGCAACTACTGGTTGGCCAGGGTGGCACTCACATGGAGCACTGTCGAGGGGTGCCAATGGCTCAGCCACCCACACATTTTAACCTCTGGGGCACCTGCTCCCATCTGACTCTGGAGAAGGCCTTGCCTTTTGTTCTGAGCTCCTGGCTCTGGGCTTCAGCACCGATCTTCCATGATGTTGTGGCCCAGAAGTGTAGCGCACACAAAGTCAAGATGTCGCGATGCAACGGAGTAGAAGTTTTCGTTAGTCAAGTCCTGCCACATAGATACTGTAGTGATTATTAATACTGTACATTGAGTCATGCTCCAGTAGGTGGCTTTGGTCATGTCTTTTGTTGTCCCCTTACATTTTACACTGGCCGGACACACGGCGATATCGCAGTATTTGTAGCCGGAAAACGACTGCTATCGTGATCTATGTCATCATTATCAGACCTGTTTGTAAATAGGATATTGAGATTTAATCAGTCGGTCATCTTCCACCACACAAACTGGCCCTTATGATGTCAGACCTTACCTGAGCTGTGGGTGTCCACACTGGACAGCCACCTTATCTCCCAGCACTTGCACCTCCGCCAGGATCAGCGTGTGTGTAGACGGCTTTAGTGGCCTTAAAAGATATCGGTGACCACCGACCCGTCCTATTCTTACAGATGACGGCGCTATCATGGTCACAAGGGCCTATATATTGTCCGAAACATGCACCATAGTGGAACTTCATGCACAGTGAGTTTTATGATCATACGGAACTATTTTTAAAAATCAATGCGTATAATAAATGGTGCTGCAGCCAATCAGCTCCCAACTGTCATGAGTTTGAAATATGACAGTTGGTGCTCCAGCCAATATTCCGCAGCATTTTACCCTTTGAATCTCAGTTTATTAGACCTGTAATCTGAATTTTGTTGTATCCTTACCCTTTACCTGTTTTATAGACATTCCCCTTAAGTCGCCATCTTGGTGTGATAAACTTTGTTTAAACAAACAAACAAACAAACAAACAAACAAACAAAGATTGTGGTGGAAGAGGATGATGGGAAGATGATGAGAGGATGATGGGAAGATGATGAGAGGATGATGGGAGGATGATGAGAGGATGATGGGAAGATGATGAGAGGATGATGGGAAGATGATGCACCTGAGCAGATAAGAGCATGCTAAGAACATGAGACCGTTGCGATAACTGTAACACTGTGACTACACACATGTATTGTCTACTGACATAAATCCACCTTAAGAATGGCGATATCACACCTGTCAGCATTCCTGATTGGATACATCGGGACAGCATAAGCCACGCCCAATCCTTCCAACGCCACATGGGATGCTCTGAAGCCACACCCACTTTGGGGGTGTCCCTTTTATCGACGGGATGTGCCTAAAGATGAAATGTGGTAAATCCTCTGAAAACCTGTTTCTTGAGGTTAGGGCATCAATAGATGGCGTTGGCTGTAGGAGCTTATGCAGAAGTCCCTGGTGGGGATACGGTCGTTAGGTCGACACAGCTTAGGTCGACAGTCATTAGGTCGACCACTGAATGTCGACATGCATTAGGTCGACAGGTCAAAAGGTCGACATGAGTTTTTCACTCATTTTTTTTTTCATTTTTCGTTTTTTTTTTTCATTCTTAGCGATCCACGTGGACTACGATTAGAATGGTAACCTTGCCCAAAGCATGGCGAGCGCACTAATTAGGGTTCCTGGTCACTTTACGAAGAAGACAATGACAAAAACAGTCAACAAAACCCATGTCGACCTTTTGACCTGTCGACCTAATGCCCATGTTGACCTGTTGTCCCTGTCGACTTAATGCATGGCGACCTTCCATGGTCGACTAATGACTGTCGACCTAAGTTATTGTGTCTATCCAACGACCTGTACCCCCCACGGAGAATGATAGAGTTGCACTGCGTAGGAGAGGGGGTGGGGGGGTTAGAGTCAGGCTGCGGGAAGGAGGGCTTAGGGTTACAGTACTTACCTAACAGGTGTAGGGATCCTGCGCATTGGGAATGCCGCTAACGGTATTCTGAGCGCCGGGATCCCAATGCAATCGCGTCCCAGTAGCAAGGTAATCTTACATACGGCGAGCGGAAATGCCGGTATGCTGTGGGGAGATGACTGCAATCTATTTGTGATTATTGATACATCTCCCAAGTTATGATGACTTATTAGTGCTGTCAGGAACATCATGTCAGGTCTTCATATATAAAATGTCATTTTAGTTTACCTTCATGAAAAGTGTATATTGGAACAAAATAGTACAGTATCTACACATACAAAGTGGCCGACTTTCCCATATGTACCATGCTCAGAAATGCAAAACTTTCCGGAGCTTGGACCCATTAGACAACGCCATCTGCAGATGGCATTACTTAATAGAAGCCTATGGGCTTCATAACGCAGAGTTCCCAGAGAGGCATAGGCGTGCGCAGACACTGACAGGCGGGTGCCGCTCCGGACTTCCCCCCCTCCACGGCATTATAGTGTTCTCTCACCTCCCCTGTCCTGGATATAGACTGCTCACTTGGGCGGCCCACGTGAGCAGTCCATGGGCCGCCCAGGTGAGCAGTCTATATCCAGGACAGGGGAGGTGAGAGAACACTATAATGCCGTGGAGGGGGGGGAAGTCCGGAGCGGCACCCGCCTGTCAGTGTCTGCGCACGCCTATGCAGAGAGGAATCCAACTGAATCCCTCCCTGTTTCCCGTGCGCTGCGTACGTCATCTGGCGTATGCAGTCATTGCAAAGGATGGCTCTTATCAGGTGGGCTGTCCTTCGCAAATCTAGGTATATACAGAGCCGGCCTTAGCTATAGGCAGGCTAGGCATTTGCCTAGGGCATCCAAGCATGTCTAGGGGCATCCAAGCATGTCCCTGCAGTATCTCATGCTGGGAGGGACAGTCCGCAAACTAACTTACTTTCCAAATGTATTCAATCAGTACTTGTATACACTGCTGTTTACATTTGTAAAAAAAAATGCACACTGTGCCTTAAACTTCCTCTGACATGCTTGAATACCCCTGACTTGTGAGACCTCAGACAGACAGCAGAAGCCAAGTAACTGCAATTCCTGGACCTGTGACATTTTCACTGACTATATAAGGTTATTACTGGATGGCTTTTTATGATAACACATATGTATTTTGGAAGACTGCTTCACAGATACCTGACATCACCTATACTGCTTGTGCACATAGGGGAGGGGGACCCTGTTATCCTGTGTCCCTTATCCCTGTGCAATTCCCAGGTGTCTGCAGGGACATAACATGGGCAATGTTCTCCCCACACTTTATTTCCTAGTCAGTCCATGCCGTAAAATTCCCCTGCCACCCAGTACTGTAACGTGGTCAGTAAGTTGCGTTGTGATTTTCTTAGTGAAACATCAGTGCAGCATGACTTTCGGACACATCAGACTGGAGGGCAGAGCATATCACTCCCACAGTATAAAGTAAAGGGCATGCAGTAACAGACACCAGCAAACACACTGAATAGTGAAGAGAATGGACAGTTTCTACATGTTTGATACTGATCTTTTTGTATAACCAGCAAGTGTGGCAGTATCTGTGGCAGTATATGTGTATTATGGGCATTACTAATGTGGGGCATATGTGTAAGGTGCATTACTGTGTGGCATTATGTGTATTATGGGCATTACTAATGTGGGGCATATGTGTAAGGTTCATTACTGTGTGGCATTATGTGTATTATGGGCATTACTAATGTGGGGCATATGTGTAAGGTTCCTTTACTGTGTGGAATTATATGTATTATGGTCATTACTGTGTGGCATTGTGCAGAGTTGAACTGGCCCACAGGGTAACCCCCCGGTGGGCCCCACTACCTGAGCGTTGCAGGTACAGATGCAGAACTAGCGGCGGAGCTAGGGGGCACCAGACAAAATTTTGCCTAGGGCATCAAATTGGCTAGGGCCGGCTCTGGGTATATAACAGCGTTATTAACACCGGTATGTACCAAATAGGTTGCGGGATGTATTGCATCCAAATGCTAAGCGTAGTACATCGCGACCTATGTATCAAAGTCTGTGCGTCCTGTGATGACTTTGGTTTATTTACAGCAGAGAAGCATTTACCGCCCTAAAAGTACTTTGGTAAATATTGTGAAAAAATACGACAGAACATGTTTTATAATAATATAATATGCTGTAATATCACTTGTTTGACTAAAAGTTACAGTTGATTAATCCTAATCTGTGCAAAGTTGTCTGATTCGCGGAATACATTATTCATCTCAACCTTAATTGTCATTGCTCGGCAATATATAGATGCGTTGGCAAATGTGAGCTCCTATTCTCTTAATATACCGCACTAAGAAGAAAAAAAATACCACTCTCAAACACAAACGCCACTCAAAAACACCAGATAATCAGAGTTAATCCTAAACACAGGAATAGGAAAGAAACTCATGTAAGACGTAGTGGTTACAGAGCTATAAACGCCTTCTGGCTGTACAGGGATATTTTCTGATGGAATAGAAATGATATAATTGGAGCGACAGATCAGTTATTGATAAATAAACCATTACATCTTAGGTAAGACACACTGCTTCCCCACTTCAGTCCTCAGGGACAGGGCTATACAGTAGGTAGGGGTGTGCGAGTGGGTGGAACCGCAAACGCAGGGGGGGTTTCCGGTTGCTCAGAAACCCCCCTTCTCTTAGCAAGTGCCTCAAATTATGACAATAGCAATGGTATATAATACAAGAGCTGCAGCCACATTATGCAGTTTAAGGGACAGAGCAGAGCTGCTGCACAGGCCCAGCGGTAGCAGCTTTTTCTACCAAGTTTGCTGTGTGTGTGGATCTGAGTCATGCCCCAGTGGCACATACATTCGGCTTGCATGGTCCCTGGAATGGCGCCCTACAGCCCGGAGAGTCGCCTGAGAACCGCTCGGCTGCCAGGATGCGTCTGGCACTAATCTTATTCTTGGTCCTGGTGACCATGACCCTTTGTCATGATGTCATATGTGTGAGGGCAGGGAAGGCCCTGCTATGGCCCTAATCAGGGGATCCTAACATGTTTTCCAGATCTCCTCGGGGAATGATAAATAACAACTGTGAATCTTATAAATACATATCAGTGAGTAATGATTATACCTGTGCTCAGACAGGGAGGATTGGAGACGTGTGCTGGCAGAGTGCCCTGAGGACTGACAGTGGGAAACACTGGGTTACAGAAATGTAAAGAACAACTGTCATCAGTTTAATAACAGCAGGGCCATCTTAACATATAGGCCCACTGGGCAGTTGCCCAGGGCACCACAATTATAGGGGCCTTCGAGCAGGGGTGGGTGGTGGTCACACAATCAGAGCGGCCAGGTGGCATTCTCTACCAGCCTCCCAGCCTGCAGCCAGACAGTGAATGCCTGTCAGCTTGCTGACTGGTGGATGGCTGGAGCTATCCACCAATCACAGTGCTGACAGCCAGTCACTGTACAGAAGCATGCAGGTAGATGGTGTAGGACCGCACAAGGGTTCCGTGAATGGATGAGTAGGGGCCCCAGTGCATTGCTTTGCCCAGGGCCTACAATGCTGTTCAGACGGCCCTGAATAACACAAAGACAAAAATACACCACAGCAACCCGCTTCACCCGTGTACACACACACACACACACACACACACACACACACACACACACACACACACACACACACACACACACACAACCTACTTCTCCTTCCCATCCTTGGATTTATTCTTCTCCTTATTCTTACTATTGATGGGAAGCAAATAGAATGTAGAGAAAATACACAAAACATGAAAATAACAACATTACCAGGTAACAATACAACTGAACAACACATTTCAGTTTTACATTGCTATAAACTCACAAAAATGTTACATTCTATTGAGATACTGTATAAAAATTATAATCAATATAATAATAATAATTATTATTATTATTATTATTATTATTATATGCTGCTTTTTCTCTGTATCTGGGAACATACAGCAAATATTATTATTAGAAGTGAGAATTTTGGAGGAAGGCAATTTACCCCGTGCACACAGGACTTCCTGCCCTCAGGCCTATTGCGTAACGCTGCACAAAGCCACCTGGAGACTAAATTGTTATTATTTTAAAGTCCATGATTTTACAACAGAACAGAAGGCAAAAAAATTGGCTAACCCCTTTGTAATCAGCCCTGCCCCCATGTGACGCCCCCTCTTCCCCATGTGACGCACTCTCAGGGTGCCGCCCATAGCGCCTGGTAGAGCTTTGGACAGCACGCAGTGCACACTTTCCCATACACACAGCGATGCGTCATTCAGATAACTTCCTCTGTACATGACACCCACGGAATTCCCCAAAATACCATTAGAAATATTGACTAAATATTTGACTACAGAATTTTTTTTTCTTATATAAATATGTTTTATGACATTTTTACCTAAGTCTGCGCAAAACCTAGAACTACAGTAGATGAACAAATACTGGTTTGAGTTAATATTTAATGCAGAAAATGGCGTGGAATCTAATTCTAGGATGTGGTATGATCGATGTAATATCACACAGGGATTGCTCCTGTGGGAATATTGCGGCTTTAATAATAAGAGGGGAGCACCTAACAGTTCATAGTAATTGGCTGCATTCAGCTGACTATAGTGAATCACTGGAACACCTAATACGCTGATGAAGTGGGGGAAGGACGTGAGGTGTCTGATCTCCCTTAAGGGGAAAGTGAATGATAAATAAGCAACACTGCTTTATATAAGAGAACTACTGTAGACTCTGACAAATCTTGTATACAAAGAAAGGAGTTATGCAAAATGTACAGTTCAGTGACAATATTACTTATACCATTCTAATACACTGTACAAATCTTCAACGTTATGCCGAACACTGGGGGTCATTCTGAGTTGATCGCTCGCTAGCAGTTTTTAGCAGTCGTGCAAACGCACAGTCTCCGCCCACGGGGGGAGTGTATTTTCGCTTTGCAGGTGTGCGAACACCTGTGCAGCAGAGCGCCTGCAAAATCTTTTTGTGCAAAACAGGACTAGCCCTGTAGTTACTTATCCTGTGCGATATTTGCTGCGACGAGTGACACGGTAATGACGTCAGATACCCGCCCAGCAAACACCCGGCCACGCCTGCGTTTTTCCAAACACTCCCAGAAAATGGTCAGTTGACACCCATAAACGCCCTCTTCCTGTCAATCTCCTTGCGATCGGCTGTGTGACTGAAAGCGTCGCTAGAACCTGTGCAAAACCACAATGCTCTTTGTATCCGTACTCCGCGCGTGCGCATTGCGGTACATACGCATGCGCAGTTTTGCCGTTTTATTTACTGATCGCTGCGATGCAAAAAACGGCAGCGAGCGATCAACTCGGAATGACCCCCAATATACAGTTTGCTGTTTCATGAAGGTAACATAGTAACAGCATCTTATATGTCTATATATACGGGGCTAATCCAGAAAATAAAGACCGTTTGTCTGTATATTAAAAAGAAGACAATTTTTGGTTCATTCTGAAAAGGTGAAAACCGCTTGGACTATGGGGTGAATGATCGGAAATATCCGACACAAAAGCTGTGACAACACCGTGAAAATGGGCACTGCACGTTTTTCACGGTAAATCGACATCGCTGCTGACGTCGGCGCGGGATTGGTGGAGGGGTAAGTATTAAAAAAATGGGTTCAGCGTGTGCGGTGGAGGCCCTTTCTGGACTCAGGGGCCCGCGTGAACCGCATACACTGCAGACATTATAGGTACACCGGCTACACGGTCAAGATGGCATCTGTGGCACTGACAGGGTTAAAAACTTGTGCTACAGCACCATTTTCACATGGACGACCATATTACATGCACTGTAAATGACTACATGTATGTTTAATAAGGTGCTTTAACATGTTATATTCAATGCGCTGTGAGCAGTTGGAGAATTATGGGAACGCATGGGTGAAAGCGTGAATGACCCACTTATAAGGAACGTATAAGGTATTTTGCTTTAAAAGGCTTTGGCATTTGGTTGTGACGGGGAGTCAACATGCTGGCGCGGCATGCGCAGCACATAATCAGGGTAATTTATTTTGAAATACCCCGAGAATACTGCAGAGTGGCATTGCAGGGGCAGAGCAGGGACAGCCATGCGATGTAATCAATTATCGCAGTGCGGATTGGGTCGAATTTATCACTTCCCAACCGCATCCTCAAATGTGGATGGTGATAATCTGGTACCTTTGACTTTTTGAGCAATAAACATCTTGCCTTCAAGACAACTATGCTACGGTCTATGACTGATGTCCAGTCGTTTTGCCATAGCTAACAGGCACCGATGCCGTTCCATCGATGGCAGCCCCCAGGGCCACCCACTCATATGATAAGAAAGGCAGCTGCGGGTTGTGCATTAATCGATTGCTGAATCATCAATGGTTTCTAGGGATGTTAAAAACCATCAGCCATCGATGGTACAGCTGACAAAGGCCATTACTACAGTACTCCAGAAAAATTGCTATTTTATGGAATACTGTGTTTAAAAAAAATATATAAATTTATTAATAAAATCGTGTTGGCTAAGTTTTAAATGGACAATTTTGATCTAATTCAATCATTAAAAAAAAGGTCAATTTCTGAGAGTTTTTTGGAAAAAATATTAGCCACTTATATGGTTTTTAACTAGACAGCAGGGCACATTGTGAATGCAGTGAGTGCTGGAACTGCCAGTGAGTGCTGGAACTGCCAGGGAACCGTACCCACAGGCAGTGTGGGGTTAAATAAGGTTATTATTCTCAGTAATGAGTCTCTCACACAATAATCATTACTCACATGTAAATCGTTAATCTCACCTTAGCATCACTTTTATAGGTATTAATTATATTGATGCATTTTACCTACAGCTGGGTCATTACGGTTTCCTCTATAAGAGCCATTTATTTCCCTCCCCTGCACAGAATCAGTGCAATCTGCCATGCAACCTTTGACTTGGACACACAGAGAGACCCATAAATAATAATTATCACGGCCCTATGTGGGCGATCCAATCACTTCTCTAATCGATACATATGACGCAGTTAGAGAGAACGAAAATCCCTGGAGCTGGTAAAGAAGATTTCTCTCCCCGGACGTCTTATATAAGATGGGGAGTAAGGGGGTCATTCCGAGTTGATCGCTCGCTAGCTGCTTTTAGCAGTATTGCAAACGCTAAGCCGCCGCCTTCTGGGAGTGTATCTTAGCTTAGCAGAAGTGCGGCCGAAAGGTTAGCAGTTCTGCTATTAAATATTTTCACGCAGTTTCTGAGCAGTTCCAGACCTACTCCTACCTTGCGATCACTGCAGACAGTTTAGTTCCTGTTTTGATGTCACAAACACGCCCTGCGTTCGGCCAGCCACTCCCCCGTTTCTCCAGGCACGCCTGCGTTATCTGCTGACACGCCTGCGTTTTTTAGCCCGCTCCCGGAAAATGGTCAGTTGCCTCCCAGAAACGCCCCTTTCCTGCCAATCACTCACCGATCAGCCGAGCGACTGAAAAGCGTCGTTCGGCCTTGTGTAAAACTGCATAGTTTTGTGTGAAAGTACTTGGCGCGTGCGCACTGCGGCCCATACGCATGCGCAGAACAGCCGATTTTTAGCCAGATCGCTACGCTGCGAAAAACGGCAGCTAGCGATCAACTCGGAATGAGAAATACATAAATATCACACACACAGAACTGTCTATGACGCCGTCTCATTCCGCGCTCATTGTCTGCCCTGTAATCGCTGCACGGAGCGACCGCGTTTATTACAGACTTATTTCCTCTTGCTCAAAAGAGAACATTAATCTGTGGCTACAAAGTGACATTGTGATTAGCTGTAACTGGGTTAACTCAGTCATAATTAAAACGCAGCTGAGAGGGACGGATGGGAGAAGAGCAAAAAGGGCTCAACGCGAGCATTCCACATCCAACTTCATCTAATGCATTTCTAGCCATCATGTCTGCGCTGTGCGTCACAGCTCCGCGGCAGTGATTACACGCGGCTCGTTATTGTAATCAGATGAAAAATGTTATGATGATTACGTCAATAATGCTGTAAGGGATAATGGATTGGAGAGCGCTGCCTGCCGCGCGCTAATTGTGCAGAGAAAACAAGAATTATTTCATTGGGGGGGGGGGTGTTTGGCGGTTTTTGTTTATGTAGCTCTAACCTATTTTTGGGAATCATTACTATTTGTGCCAGTGGTTGTAAAGCTTTCCTGGCTTCTTAAATCGTGAGGCAGAGAGTGATAAAGTGGGGAGAGATAAAGTGGGGAGAGATGTAGGGGCAGATTTAACAGCGAGTGATATTCTTGTTATCACTCGCTACTAATCTTAAATGGTGCTCCGGCCAATCAGCTCCTAACTGTCCTGTGTTTGAAAAATGATGGTTAGGGCTGATTGGCTGGAACACCATTTATAATTCGTAACGAGTGATAACAAGAATATCACTCATTGTTAAATCTGCCCCAAAGTACCAATTAGATCCTACAGTAACTGTCATTTTTTACACACATGGTTTGTACTTTATCTCTCTCCACATTGGGTTCTATATATTAAGCCTTGGAGAGTGATAAAGTACCAGCCAATCAGCTCCCAACTGCCATGTCACAGGCTGTGTTTGAAAAATGACAATCAGGAGCTGGTTGGTTGGTACTTTAACTCCATTCACTTTATCTCTCTTCAAGGCTTAGTACATAGACCCCCTAGTCTGCAACATGGCAGTAAGAACTGAATGGCTGATACTTTATCTCTCTCCACTTTATATCTCTCCAAGCTTGGATATCCGCTCCCCGTGCACTCAGTAAGTGTTTCCCTTCCCGTCTCCTGTGCCGTCAGTGCGTGTTTCCCTTCCCAGCTCCTGTGCGGTCAGTGAGTTTTTCCCTTCCCGGCTCCTGTGCAGTCAGTGAGTGTTTCCCTTACCGTCTCCTGTGCGGTCAGTGAGTGTTTCCCTTCCCGGCTGCTGTGCAGTCAGTGAGTGTTTCCCTTCCCGTCTCCTGTGCGGTCAGTGAGTGTTTTCCTTCCCGTCTCCTGTGCGGTCAGTGAGTGTTTCCCTTACCGTCTCCTGTGCGGTCAGTGAGTGTTTCCCTTCCCGGCTGCTGTGCAGTCAGTGAGTGTTTCCCTTCCCGTCTCCTGTGCGGTCAGTGAGTGTTTTCCTTCCCGGCTCCTGTGCGGTCAATGAGTGTTTCCCTTCCCGTCTCCTGTTCGGTCAGTGAGTGTTTCCCTTCCCGTCTCCTGTGCGGTCAGTGAGTGTTTTCCTTCCCGGCTCCTGTGCGGTCAGTGAGTGTTTCCCTTCCCGGCTCCTGTGCAGTCAGTGAGTGTTTCCCTTCCCGGCTCCTGAGCGGTCAGTGAGTGTTTCCCTTCCCGGCTCCCGTGCAGTCAGTGAGTGTTTCCCTTCCCATCTCCTGTGCAGTAGTCAGTGAGTGTTTCCCTTCCCGTCTCCTGTGCAGTCAGTGAGTGTTTCCCTTCCCGGCTCCTGTGCGGTCAGTGAGTGTTTCCCTTCCCATCTCCTGTGCGGTCAGTGAGTGTTTCCCTTCCTGGCACCTGTGTGGTCAGTGAGTGTTTCCCTTCCTATCTCCTGTGCAGTCAGTGAGTGTTTCCCTTCCCGTCTCCTGTGCGGTCAGTGAGTGTTTCCCTTCCCGGCTCCTGTGCAGTCAGTGAGTGTTTCCCTTCCTGTCTCTTGTGCAGTCAGGGAGTGTTTCCCTTCCCGGCTCCTGTGCGGTCAGTGAGTGTTTCCCTTCCCGGCTCCTGTGCAGTCAGTGAGTGTTTCCCTTCCCGGCTCCTGTGCAGTCAGTGAGTGTTTCCCTTCCCGGCTCCTGTGCGGTCAGTGAGTGTTTCCCTTCCCGTCTCCTGTGCGGTCAGTGAGTGTTTCCCTTCCCGGCTCCTGTGCGGTCAGTGAGTGTTTCCCTTCCCGTCTCCTGTGCAGTCAGTGAGTGTTTCCCTTCCCGGCTCCTGTGCAGTCAGTGAGTGTTTCCCTTCCCGGCTCCTGTGCGGTCAGTGAGTGTTTCGCTTCCCGGCTCCTGTGTAGTCAGTGAGTGTTTCCCTTCCCATCTCCTGTGCGGTCAGTGAGTGTTTCCCTTCCTGTCTCTTGTGCAGTCAGGGAGTGTTTCCCTTCCCGGCTCCTGTGCGGTCAGTGAGTGTTTCCCTTCCCGGCTCCTGTGCAGTCAGTGAGTGTTTCCCTTCCCGGCTCCTGTGCAGTCAGTGAGTGTTTCCCTTCCCGGCTGCTGTGCAGTCAGTGAGTGTTTCCCTTCCCGTCTCCTGTGCGGTCAGTGAGTGTTTTCCTTCCCGGCTCCTGTGCGGTCAATGAGTGTTTCCCTTCCCGTCTCCTGTTCGGTCAGTGAGTGTTTCCCTTCCCGTCTCCTGTGCGGTCAGTGAGTGTTTTCCTTCCCGGCTCCTGTGCGGTCAGTGAGTGTTTCCCTTCCCGGCTCCTGTGCAGTCAGTGAGTGTTTCCCTTCCCGGCTCCTGAGCGGTCAGTGAGTGTTTCCCTTCCCGGCTCCCGTGCAGTCAGTGAGTGTTTCCCTACCCATCTCCTGTGCAGTAGTCAGTGAGTGTTTCCCTTCCCGTCTCCTGTGCAGTCAGTGAGTGTTTCCCTTCCCGGCTCCTGTGCGGTCAGTGAGTGTTTCCCTTCCCATCTCCTGTGCGGTCAGTGAGTGTTTCCCTTCCTGGGACCTGTGTGGTCAGTGAGTGTTTCCCTTCCTGTCTCCTGTGCAGTCAGTGAGTGTTTCCCTTCCCGTCTCCTGTGCGGTCAGTGAGTGTTTCCCTTCCCGGCTCCTGTGCAGTCAGTGAGTGTTTCCCTTCCTGTCTCTTGTGCAGTCAGGGAGTGTTTCCCTTCCCGGCTCCTGTGCGGTCAGTGAGTGTTTCCCTTCCCGGCTCCTGTGCAGTCAGTGAGTGTTTCCCTTCCCGGCTCCTGTGCAGTCAGTGAGTGTTTCCCTTCCCGGCTCCTGTGCGGTCAGTGAGTGTTTCCCTTCCCGTCTCCTGTGCGGTCAGTGAGTGTTTCCCTTCCCGGCTCCTGTGCGGTCAGTGAGTGTTTCCCTTCCCGTCTCCTGTGCAGTCAGTGAGTGTTTCCCTTCCCGGCTCCTGTGCAGTCAGTGAGTGTTTCCCTTCCCGGCTCCTGTGCGGTCAGTGAGTGTTTCGCTTCCCGGCTCCTGTGTAGTCAGTGAGTGTTTCCCTTCCCATCTCCTGTGCGGTCAGTGAGTGTTTCCCTTCCTGTCTCTTGTGCAGTCAGGGAGTGTTTCCCTTCCCGGCTCCTGTGCGGTCAGTGAGTGTTTCCCTTCCCGGCTCCTGTGCAGTCAGTGAGTGTTTCCCTTCCCGGCTCCTGTGCAGTCAGTGAGTGTTTCCCTTCCCGGCTCCTGTGCGGTCAGTGAGTGTTTCCCTTCCCGTCTCCTGTGCAGTCAGTGAGTGTTTCCCTTCCCGGCTCCTGTGCGGTCAGTGAGTGTTTCCCTTCCCGGCTCCTGTGCGGTCAGTGAGTATTTCCCTTCCCGGCTCCTGTGCGGTCAGTGAGTGTTTCCCTTCCCGGCTCCTGTGCGGTCAGTGAGTGTTTCCCTTTCCGTCTCCTGTGCAGTCAGTGAGTGTTTCCCTTCCCGGCTCCTGTGCAGTCAGTGAGTGTTTCCCTTCCCGGCTCCTGTGCGGTCAGTGAGTGTTTCGCTTCCCGGCTCCTGTGCAGTCATTGAGTGTTTCACTTCCCGGCTCCTGTGCGGTCAGTGAGTGTTTCCCTTCCCGTCTCCTGTGCAGTCAGTGAGTGTTTCCCTACCCGTCTCCTGTGCAGTCAGTTTGTGTTTCTCTTCCCAGCTCCTGTGCAGTCAGTGAGTGTTTCCCTTCCCGGCTATTGTGCAGTCAGTGAGTGTTTCCCTTCCCGGCTCCTGTGCGGTCAGTGAGTGTTTCCCTTCCCGTCTCTTGTGCGGCCAGTGAGTGTTTCCCTTCCCGGCTCCTGTGCGGTCAGTGAGTGTTTCCCTTCCCGGCTCCTGTGCGGTCATTGAGTGTTTCCCTTCCCGGCTCCTGTGCGGTCAGTGAGTGTTTCCCTTCCCGTCTCCTGTTCGGTCAGTGAGTGTCTCCCTTCCCGGCTCCTGAGCGGTCAGTGAGTGTTTCCCTTCCCGGCTCCTGTGCGGTCATTGAGTGTTTCCCTTCCCGGCTCCTGTGCGGTCAGTGAGTGTTTCCCTTCCCGGCTCCTGTGCGGTCATTGAGTGTTTCCCTTCCCGGCTCCTGTGCGGTCAGTGAGTGTTTCCCTTGCCGTCTCCTGTTCGGTCAGTGAGTGTTTCCCTTCCCGGCTCCTGAGCGGTCAGTGAGTGTTTCCCTTCCCGGCTCCTGTGCGGTCAGTGAGTGTTTCCCTTCCCGTCTCCTGTGCGGTCAGTGGCCCTCATTCCGAGTTGTTCGCTCGTTCTTTTTCATCGCATCGCAGTGAAAATCCGCTTAGTACGCATGCGCAAAGTTCGCACTGCGACTGCGCCAAGTAACTTTACTATGAAGAAAGTATTTTTACTCACGGCTTTTTCTTCGCTCCGGCGATCGTAATGTGATTGACAGGAAATGGGTGTTACTGGGCGGAAACACGGCGTTTCAGGGGCGTGTGGCTGAAAACGCTACCGTTTCCGGAAAAAACGCAGGAGTGGCCGGAGAAACGGTGGGAGTGCCTGGGCGAACGCTGGGTGTGTTTGTGACGTCAACCAGGAACGACAAGCACTGAACTGATCGCACAGGCAGAGTAAGTCTGGAGCTACTCTGAAACTGCTAAGTAGTTAGTAATCGCAATATTGCGAATACATCGGTCGCAATTTTAAGAAGCTAAGATTCACTCCCAGTAGGCGGCGGCTTAGCGTGTGTAACTCTGCTAAATTCGCCTTGCGACCGATCAACTCGGAATGAGGGCCAGTGAGTGTTTCCCTTCCCGGCACCTGTGTGGTCAGTGAGTGTTTCCCTTCCTGTCTCCTGTGCAGTCAGTGAGTGTTTCCCTTCCCGGCTCCTGTGCAGTCAGTGAGGGTTCCCCTTTCCCGACTCCTGTGCAGTCAGTGAGTGTTTCCCTTCCCGACTTCTGTGCAGTCAGTGAGTGTTTCCCTTCCCGACTCCTGTGCAGTCAGTGAGTGTTTCCCTTCCCGGCTCCTGTGCAGTCAGTGAGGGTTCCCCTTTCCCGACTCCTGTGCAGTCAGTGAGTGTTTCCCTTCCCGGCTCCTGTGCAGTCAGTGAGGGTTCCCCTTTCCCGACTCCTGTGCAGTCAGTGAGTGTTTCCCTTCCCGACTTCTGTGCAGTCAGTGAGTGTTTCCCTTCCCGACTCCTGTGCAGTCAGTGAGTGTTTCCCTTTCAGCTCTGGGCAGATGGCGCGTTTAACAAACAAAGTTATCCTCTCTGTTTGCACAGAGGTTTTTTCACCTGGCTGGCAAAAATATCCACCATGACGGTCGTACCCTAACGAGCTCATTAGTCTGTCGTGTAGTGTGCAGTCATCCGGCTCGCTCTGGCAAGGGATAATCATAGAGTGCATCCAACCGACGTCCTGTGAGTGAAATCTCTGTGACCGGGGGGAAGCGCACGTCTATACCTGATACACTCATTATCTGTGATATACTGTACGCCTCTGTCAGCTCCTTTGCTGTTTCTCTGTTACAAAGATATTGTCTTTCCTTTCTATCAGGGCTACAAGACATGAGGAACAGAAACACGACAATAAACCTCAAGGACTAATGCCTCCAAAAATAAATGTGCAAATTACAACTGCACACGTGGACCTGAAACTGTGGTTGCCATTTTGTGGGATCAATCCATATTGATGGGAATAAAAGCCCAGAGTCACCTCTGAATCCTGGCTGCATTCTCATGACGATTAGTCCAGCCTACAAAATGGCAGCCGCCGCTGTGTGTGGGAGAGATGTGCCGTATGCAGCCTCTGTTGCTTTGAATGCAGTCAGGCGCCTGATGAATGAAGGGTGTAGAGGGAAGCCATTTTCCTGGTTCATGACTCATGTCAATGTTCTTTCAACAGGAAATAATATTTGACTTGGGATCTCTATTTTACAACTGCCCATGAGAAATATTATTAGAGGACGGAGTTTCTGTCACTCTATATTTGTCCAGAAACGATAAAGAAGATGCATTAAAGGGGATTTCTATTAAAGGGGATTTCTATTTCTGGACAAGCCCACCCTAGCAAATATAAAATAAGCCCATTACCTGAAGCTGAGAGGGCTCACACCCAGCCATCCAGAGAGCTCCACAGGGCTCCGGGCCTTTCTTCCCATGGGCTGTTAGGAAAACCTCACCTCTGCTGGTAAAATAGTTCCACCTCACCTTCTTAAATGAAATCTCCATCTTGCCTGTCCCCCAGTCACCAGCCAAGCTCTGCTGCAACATGGCACCTGCTCTTACTCCTGCAACCTGTGCATTGGGGCAAAAATATTACCTTTCCGGGCTTACTGTGGTCCCAGTACACTGAATGCCGGGAGGAGAATGGGCAGTAAGTTGTAGCAGATATGTCAGAGGGCACCTGATGACTGGAGTGTCAGAAGGAGGAGCAGAGCTGCCATCAGAAATTGTGAGGCCCGGGACTGACAAACTAGACAGGGCTGCCCTTCTCCCGCACCACTGCACCCCTATGTGATGTCACACATATAGGTGGAGCTTTGCAGATCTGCAGGAACGATTCACAGGTAATCGGCGGTAGGAGCCAGGGGAGGGTTCCCCTCTCTGTAAGGGCCCGGGACTCCAGTTCCCGTAGTCCCCCCCTGAAGACGAGTAATATTACAACTGCTTCATTGGGTGGCACAAAGAGTTGGAACACCCCTGATAGAGCTCTCCTGAAAAGCTGTGGAAGACCTTTAGTACTAATGTGAAGAAGGACAGGGGCAGATTCAGGTAATGAAGGGCTCCCATGGAGGTCTCTCTGCTACACATTTAGGGAAGGGGGTGTATTTTGATTCATTCATTCTCTGCTGTACCTTGCTATTGCATTGGTAGACTGTGCTACTTTCTGGGTATAAAGTTATGTCCTGTGGCACCATACTGCTGACAGCCTATCACGGTAATGTACACATATGTTCTTTTATGTATGTACCTGAAGATGCCAGTTTTTTTCTCCTTCCCTTTAGCCCTGAAATAATAAAAATTATTAATTCTCAAACATCGCATTCTGCAGAACAACCAAAGAAAGTATCTGATGCATTCATTCCCTGGAAGTCACTGTGATCCGGGGGTCAGGAAATAGGTCACATGTATGGGATGAGGGGGTAAGGATACACTCCCCTGTAACTGTGTGAGGAGATGACTGTGTACAATAGGTACACACATGACCATTCCATACATCCATTTATGGTCACACCTGAGCTGTGTTTAACAATGTAAGTGATGTAAAAACTAGTGATCATTGATCTCAAAAGCAAATGTGTCAATGTGTACTGCCAATGTCTTTATTATAGGGATCAGTGATATAGGTCATAGCATCTATGTGTTAGGTCAGTACCCGCAGAGAGCTGACGAGACTCTTATCACCACTTCATGAGGTCTTCACCCTTAGCAAGCCACCTTTTCCTCAAAGCTACCGGTACTCAGATGCAGCTATTCTCCTACTTCAAGTAATAAAGTCTTATCACCCCAAGGTGTTGTCAAGGTTGGTGGACATCACACAATATTGGATGCCTATGTAGTGGGAGTAGGGAAGATACCGCTAGAAAATAATGCTCATATAGTAGTAGACAGTCTGTAATGTAAAACAATGCTGGTTCAGGGCTGGTGGCAAACAAGCTATAGTGGTTAGACAATGCTGGGTCAGGGTTGGGGCAAACAAGCTATAGTGGTTAGACAATGCTGCGTCAGGGGTGATGGCAGACAAGCTATAGTGGTTAGACAATGCTGGGTCAGGGCTGGTGGCAAACAAGCTATAGTGGTTAGACAATGCTGGGTCAGGGCTGGTGGCAAACAAGCTATAGTGGTTAGATAATGCTGGGTCAGGGCTGGCAGCAGACAAACTTGCAATCCAGGAACAGGCCAAAGTCAGCAATAAGAGAAGTCAGTGTAAGCCGAAAGATAACCGGGATTCTAGTAATCAAGATACAGAAATGCAGGTCCAACTACCACTTGCTGCTCTAAAAAAAAGTGCACTGACCAATGGGCTATGAGGGATAAACTCAAAACCACTCTAATGTAAATGAACAGCAGTTGGGGAGATGGGGACAGTTGAGGGGAGAAGAGAACGCCATGTGGGTTGTCATGGAAACCGTCCCTGAGGCTGCAAGAACTGCTGCATCTTCATACAGGAAGCCAGCTGACATATATAAGTGAAAATATGGCTGCTGTTACTAACACCAGCTGTGGTCAGTGCAAATGTCCATGCAGGCTATATAGCAAGACCATCTCTATAGATAACCTAATCCATGTAGAAGAAGAGTAACAGAAAGGGGGTGGAGGTGAATCTGCAGCAGGTACTTCGCCCTCTACATAGTCACCTGATCTTGTGATGGGACGCAGTCTCTGGCCTACCGGAGGAAGGCAGATTACTGGATAACATGATTGGAGGGGTCAACCGAATATCTGTTGACAATGATCAGTTGACAATGTAATAGTCAAAATAGACCTTCATCATCTTCACCATTATTTCCAATTCCATGAGATCCTTCATCCAGCACTCAGAACATCTCAATAAGGCACGATTTTAAGTTGAATATAGAGACCATCTGAAGAATGCAGATGCCGAAAACAAGGTACAGTATGTGCTCGTAGCATCATCCTGGGATGGTCTAATGTGTCTATCAGACACTGTGAGAAGCAGAGCCTACTGCAGTTTGCCTCTACATGGCGTTCCCTGTGTTTGGGGATTTGACACTGTCCGAAAAATTGGGGCCCGCAGGAGAAATAATTGAAAACGGGAGAAAAAGGCGCAATCACGGCATGATAAATAGAGCCTTAAATGAAGCCAGTTATAGCCAGAGTCAACCACGTCAGCATTACAGATGAGCCATAGCTGGACTGATTTCTCCAGTCATGGACTACAGCTGAACACAGCACACATATGAGTCCCATATACTTAGTGACATTGTCATAACTTATGCTGGAATAAAGGTGACACTGACAGATGAATGTATCAGACAGAAATAAAGACAAATGTCATCATGTTACATTATAAATTCTGTTGTACTTAACACATAATACTACTATAACACTGCACCCCATAACCGTTACCACAGACCACCATAACCCTTACCACCGCCCACCGTGACATTTACCACCACCCATAAGGACACCACTGCCCACCATAACTCTGCCCACCATAACCCTTACCACTGGACAGGACACCACTGCCCACCATAACCCTTACTACCACCCATTGGGACACCTACCACTGCCCACCATAACCCTTACCAACCCATTGGGACCCCTACTACTACCCACCATAACCATTACCACCACCCATCGGGACACCTACCACTGCCCACCATTACCACCACCCATCGGGACACCTACCACTGCCCACCTTTACCCTTACCAACATCCATTGGGACACTTACTACAACCCACCATAGTCTTTACCACTGCCCACCATTACCCTGCAGTGGTGCATGCACATAGGGGCATGCACCACTGCCCACCATAACCCTTACCACCACCCCTCGGGACACGTACCACTGCCCACCATTACCCTTACCACCATCTATCGGGACACCTACCTCTGCCCACCATTACCGTTACCACCACCCATCAGAACACTTACCCCAACCCACTATAGTCCTTACCACTGCCCACCATAACTCTTACCACCGCCCATCAGAACACTTACCACCACATACCATTACCCTTACCACCACCAATTGTGACACCGCTGCACACCATAATTGTTACCACCACCCATTGTGACAGTTACCACCACACTCCATAACCCTCACCTCCACCCTTCAGGACACTTACCACTACCCATCAGGACACTTACCACCACCCACCATAACCCTTACCACCACCCATTGCGACAGTTACCACCACACTCCATAACCCTTACCACCATCCACGGTGACACCACCACACACTATAACCACAAACACTATCACCCATTGTGACACTTAGCACTGCACGGCACACCAGAACCCTTACCACCATGACACATATCACCGCACACCATAACACTTATCATTAATGATTTCCCTAGTTACTGACATAATTGCCAAAGGTTCTGTGGCTGATGTACAACTACAAGTCCCAGCATGTCCTGGGACTTGGAGCTTTACAACTGCGTCAATCCACAAGTTGACAACATCACGCCCAGTGTAACTTTCCTTCCGTGATGTCATTCTACACAGCAACACTTAGGGGCTGATTTTCAAAGGGCGGAAGTAGCGCACCTAAATTTCAGGCGCAGTGACGGTTCTGCTTCCATGGCGATTGCAGATATGTTGATGCCATCTCAGGATGTTGTTAGTAGGTCAGAGCAATTAAAATATAATTTGTATTATTAATGGTAAGAGGTCAGGATACTATTTTCTGGGGAGGGGAATGATCAATATAATATAACATTTACTGTTTTTTTATGTATAAAAGTATTTAATTTTGTTTTTTTGCAATATATATATATATATATATATATATATATATTTTTTTTTTTTTTTTAAATAATAATAGGGCTTTTCCCCTTTTGATAAATCAGCCCCTTATAGTATGGAAGACACGGCAGTCGTCATGCAATCTCCGGCCGCTGTCATCTTCTGGGATCCTTAGCGCTAGTCTAATCCAGGTCTCTTCTAGCTGACCTGTCCTCAGTGCTCCCGTCAGGACCGCATTCAGCAATATACAGACTAGAGGTGAGAATCCCAGAGCTGGAGCCAGCAGAAGACCATCAGGCTGGTACCTCAGTTCATCCAGCTCCTCCCTGTGTGGAGAAAGGAATATAATACAGAAATATATGTCAGTGGTTTATGTATAAGTGACAGGATGTTTTATCCCATTGTGATAAGTGAGGTAATCTACCCTACTTAGGAGACACACGTGTAATATCATTCATGTTGCATGATTAGATGTGGTTCCAGCTTTCAGAGACCACCATTCAGTAGAGCGCCATTGATTTGTCTCTGTCCCACAACTCATGACGCCGTACAGGCAGACGGGGTAGTCCACCACCAGACTCTCAGGGATGGAGCTGTGACGTGTGCCTAGGGTGGGGACATTATTGGTGGTGGGTGGAGGTGTAACGGTAAGTCAGGCGCTAACAAACTCATTATTAGCCAAACAGAGGAGACCAACATCTACATCTGGCAGGTGGATCCTCTGTACAAGATACAATTCAGCAGAGACATATCGGGAGGTTCCAGAGCTGTGACACGTGTCATGTGTATGTGTGACATCTCATATCTCCATCATTAGATGAAACGGGGAATGACTGGGTGATGGGACGGGGAACGATCTATAGCTACAGATGGGTCTCCCCGAGGTGACCGCACATGGAATAAGCCTGCTGTCGTCACTTTTTCAGTGCAGGTTCAATACATTTGGTCGACCGTCTCAATGTCGACATTCTTCAAGTCGACGTGAGAATGACGACATGGTTGTAATGCCAACAGTGAACATATCTTTGTGTTCATAATATCAGCATTAATTCATCAGCATCTCAACAAGTTAGTTATTTTCTAATTCTGTTCCCAACGGCAACCCTAACAATAACCCTTACACTAACCCCTACCCTAACAATAACCCTCACCCCTACCCTAACAATAATCCTCATCCCTACCCTAACAATAACCTTAACCCTTACCCTAACAATAACCCTTACACTAACCCCTACCCTAACAATAACCCTCACCCCTACCCTAACAATAATCCTCATCCCTACCCTAACAATAACCTTAACCCTTACCCTAACAATAACCCTTACACTAACCCCTACCCTAACAATAACCCTTACCCGACAAAAACCCTAACCCTTACCCTAACAATAACCCTCACCCTAACCCCTACCCAAACAATAACCCTCACCCTACCCCTATCCTAACAATAACCCTCACCCTAAGCCTTACCTGACAAAAAACCCTTACCCTAACAATAACCCTCACACTAACCCCTACCCTAACAATAACCCTCACCCTAACCCCTACCCTAACAATAACCCTCACCCTAACCCTTACCCGACAAAAACCCTAACCCTTACCCTAAAAATAACCCTTACACTAACCCCTACCCTAACAATAACCCTCACCCTAACCCCTACCCTAATAATAACCCTCACCCTAACCCTTACCATAACAATAACCCTTACTCTAACAATAACTGCAACCCTAACAATAACTCTTACCCTAAAAATAACCCTACCCCTTATCCTAATAATAACCTTTACCCTAACAATAACCCTTACCCTAACAATAACCCTCAACCTAACCCTTACCTTAACAATAACCCTAACCCTTACCCTAACAATAACCCTCAACCTAACCCTTACCCTAACAATAACCCTAACCCTCAGCCTTACCTAACCCTTACCCTAACAATAACCCTAACCCTTACCCTAACAATAACTGCAACCCTAACAATAACCCTCACCCTAACAATAACCCTTACCCTAACAATAACTGTAACCCTTACCCTAACAATAACTCTAACGCTAACAATAACCCTAACCCTAACAATAACCCTTACCCTAACAATAACTGTAACCCTTACCCTAACAATAACTCTAACCCTAACAATAACCCTTACCCTAGCAATAACCCTAACAATAACTCTTACCCTAACAATAACTGTTAACCTTACCCTAACAATAACCCTTACCCTAACAATAACCCTAACCCTTACCCTAACAATTATCCTTACCTTAACAATAACTGTAACCCTTACCCTAACAATAACCCTTACAATAACAAAAATCCTAACCCTTATCTTAACAATAGCCCTAACCCTTGTCCATACCTTAACAATAACTGTAACCCTAATTATCAGGCAGGTTTAATTAAAGGCTTAGAGCTAGTAAAGAAAAGAAAATACAGTTTTCAACAATAAGAGACTAGGCTCAGGGACTATGCGGCTGCTTTACGCAGAATTACCATTTGAAGATCACCGGGGATTGGCGAGAGATGTACTAAGCCTTGGGGAGAGATAAAGTACCAGCCAATCAGCTCCTAAGTCCTAGCTGTCATGTTACAGGCTGTGTGAGCTGGTTAGCTGGTACTTTATCTCTTTCCAATGCTTAGTACATCTGCCCCTTAGCCCCAAGTCCCCCCGCTGCGCTATCTCCAAAAAACGGATGAGTATTGTGCTGCAGACCAGGGCGTGCATAGCGTTCCCCTATGAGATCCGGATTACAGCACCACCTGATACCACAATACGTGTAGTAAGCTTTATATGACAGGTATCCCCCTGTTCTCTCTAACCTAATCCTGTAACAGAGCACCAGAGACTGCAGCGTATAGAGCAGACGGCTTTGGCCAGTGTATAAGCCATCATACTGTGTGCAGTGTGTCTGTCATATAATAACTCTGACAATACCGGGGCGTGGGACTACACACAGAGATGTTACATATATATTTGGGGTATACAGACAGCCCACACAACACATGCCAGGCTGGGAGCCAGAAGGGTGCGAGTGTTACGCATACTGAGACATCTAAGATGATGATGGGATTGGAAAATAAGGATATACAGTAGCTAAAGCACTATCCCCATTCCAATACTATCCACTTCTGGAGACACTTATCATCAACTGTAAACCATTCTACTCCCCCCGGGAATTTGCCTCAATAGTCCTGGTGGGAGTGTATATTCCCCCCCATGCAAGTGCAAATGAAGCCCTACGCCAACTGGCCGTCAGGATATCAGACGTAGAACTCAAATATCCGGTCTCACCGCTCATAGTACTGGGCAACATCAACAGCAGAAACCTGAGCAGGAGCTACCGAAGTTCAGGCAGCAAGTCAAATGCCGCACCAGGGAAGGGCGCACCCTGGACCCTGTTACACCACTATTAAGGATGCCTACCGGTCTATCCCCCGTGCAGCCCTGGGCCTTTCCGACCACTGCCTAGTTCACCTCCTCCCAACCTACACCCAGCTGCTAAGAAAGGCAAAACCTGTAGTTAGGTCCACAAAAAGCTGGACAAGTGAAGCTAAGCTGAAGCTCCAGGCCTGCTTTGACTGCACAGACTGGAGGGTCTTTGAATCCTCGTCTACTGACCTGGACGAACTGACCGACGTAGTGACATCCTACATCAGCTTCTGTGAGGACATGTGCGTGCCAATCAAGACATTCCACTCCTTCAACAACAGCAAGCCGTGGTTCAGCGCTCAACTCAGGAAACTCCGTCGCGCCAAGGAGGAGGCCCACCGCAGCGGAGACAGGGCTCTGTACAACTGCGAGATTAGGCTGGCAAAAAAGTAATTCTCCAACAAGCTGACAAACCTCTCAGCCAACGACCCTGCGTCAGTCTGTAGAGGCATGCAAGTCATGACTAGCTACAAGAAACCCCCAACCCCCATCGTCATGCACCAAAAACTGGCGGATGAGCTGAACAACTTTTATTGCAGGTTTGAGGAAGCAGCCACCGGCCTAAATCCTACCCTTAACCAAAGCATAGCTGCCACCTCCGAGGCTCTGCGGGTGGATATAGGAGCAATGGAAGACATGTTCAACAAGGTCAAACCCAGGAAAGCCACAGGCTCGGACGGCGTATAGTCATCTGCCCTGAAGTCCTGTGCTACTCAGCTTGCTCCCATCTTTACCAGGATCTTTAACACCTCGCAGGAGACGTGCAAGGTTCCCTCCGGCTTCAAACGCTCGACAATTGTCCCAGTTCCCAAGAATGCAATCGCTAAAGATCTGAATGACTAAAGGCCAATTGCGCTAACATCAGTGGCCATGAAAGCGTTCAAGCGGCTAGTGCTGAACCACCTGAGAGAAGTGACGAATGCCCACCTAGACCCCCTGCAGTTCACCTACCGCACAAACAGGAGCGTCAAGGATGCAGTCAACTTGGGGCTGCTGTACATCCTACAGGACCTGGATCATCCAGGCACCTACGCTAGGGTCCTTTTTGCCGACTTCAGCTCAGCTTTTAACTAGAGATGAGCGGGTTCGGTTCCTCGGAATCCGAACCCGCCCGAACTTCAGGTTTTTTTACACGGGGCCGAGCGACTCGGATCTTCCCGCCTTGCTCGGTTAACCCGAGCGCGCCCGAACGTCATCATCCCGCTGTCGGATTCTCGCGAGGCTCGTATTCTATCGCGAGACTCGGATTCTATATAAGGAGCCGCGCGTCGCCGCCATTTTTCACACGTGCATTGAGATTGATAGGGAGAGGACGTGGCTGGCGTCCTCTCCGTTTAGACTAGAGTACTAGAGAGAGACACAAATTTTGGGGAGAATATTATTAGGAGGAGTACTACTTGCTGCTGATAGTGTGACCAGTGACCACCAGTTTAATTAATCCGTTCTCTGCCTGATAAAAAACGATACACAGTGTGACACAGTCACATACCATATCTGTGCTCAGCCCAGTGTGCTGCATCATATGTAATACTGTATATCATTATCTGACTGTGCTGAGTGCTCACTGCTCACACAGCTTAATTGTGGGGGAGACTGGGGAGCAGTTATAGCAGGAGTACATATTTTAAGTACAGTGCACACTTTTGCTGCCAGAGTGCCACTGCCAGTGTGACTGACCAGTGACCACTGACCACCAGTATTGTGATTGTCTGCTGACCACCAGTATAATTGTGATTGTCTGCCTGAAAAAGTTAAATACTCGTCGTGTGGTGTTTTTATAAACGCATTCTGCAGACAGTGTCCAGCAGGTCCGTCATTACATAATATATACCTGTCCGGCTGCAGTACTAGTGTGATATATATATATATTTTAATTTTATCTCATTATCATCCAGTCTATATTAGCAGTAGACACAGTACGGTAGTCCACGGCTGTAGCTACCTCTGTGTCGGCAGTCGCTCGTCCATCCATAATTGTATACCACCTACCCGTGGTTTTTTTTTCTATCTTCTTGATACTAGTAGCTTACTTTAGGAGTCTGCAGTGCTGACAGACAGTGTCCAGCAGGTCCGTCATTACATAATATATACCTGTCCGGCTGCAGTACTAGTGTGATATATATATTTTAATTTTATCTCATTATCATCCAGTCTATATTAGCAGCAGACACAGTACGGTAGTCCACGGCTGTAGCTACCTCTGTGTCGGCAGTCGCTCGTCCATCCATAATTGTATACCACCTACCCGTGTTTTTTTTTTTTTCTATCTTCTTGATACTAGTAGCTTACTTTAGGAGTCTGCAGTGCTGACAGACAGTGTCCAGCAGGTCCGTCATTACATAATATATACCTGTCCGGCTGCAGTACTAGTGTGATATATATATATATATATTAATTTTATCTCATTATCATCCAGTCTATATTAGCAGCAGACACAGTACGGTAGTCCACGGCTGTAGCTACCTCTGTGTCGGCAGTCGCTCGTCCATCCATAATTGTATACCACCTACCCGTGGGTTTTTTTTTCTATCTTCTTGATACTAGTAGCTTACTTTAGGAGTCTGCAGTGCTGACAGACAGTGTCCAGCAGGTCCGTCATTACATAATATATACCTGTCCGGCTGCAGTACTAGTGTGATATATATATATATTTTAATTTTATCTCATTATCATCCAGTCTATATTAGCAGCAGACACAGTACGGTAGTCCACGGCTGTAGCTACCTCTGTGTCGGCAGTCGCTCGTCCATCCATAATTGTATACCACCTACCCGTGGTTTTTTTTTTTTCTATCTTCTTGATACTAGTAGCTTACTTTAGGAGTCTGCAGTGCTGACAGACAGTGTCCAGCAGGTCCGTCATTACATAATATATACCTGTCCGGCTGCAGTACTAGTGTGATATATATATATATTTTAATTTTATCTCATTATCATCCAGTCTATATTAGCAGCAGACACAGTATGGTAGTCCACGGCTGTAGCTACCTCTGTGTCGGCAGTCGCTCGTCATCCATAAGTATACTAGTATCCATTCATCTCCATTGTTTACCTGAGGTGCCTTTTAGTTGTGCCTATTAAAATATGGAGAATAAAAATGTTGAGGTTCCAAAAATAGGGAAAGATCAAGATCGACTTCCACCTCGTGCTGAAGCTGCTGCCACTAGTCATGGCCGAGACGATGAAATGCCAGCAACGTCGTCTGCCAAGGCCGAAGCCCAATGTCATAGTACAGAGCATGTAAAATCCAAAACACCAAATATCAGTAAAAAAAGGATTTAAAAATCTAAAATAAAATTGTCGGAGTAGAAGCGTAAACTTGCCAATATGCCATTTACCACACGGAGTGGCAAGGAACGGCTGAGGCCCTGGCCTATGTTCATGGCTAGTGGTTCAGCTTCACATGAGGATGGAAGCACTCAGCCTCTCGCTAGAAAAATGAAAAGACTCAAGCTGGCAAAAGCACCGCAAAGAACTGTGCGTTCTTCGAAATCCCAAATCCACAAGGAGAGTCCAATTGTGTCGGTTGCGATGCCTGACCTTCCCAACACTGGACGTGAAGAGCATGCGCCTTCCACCATTTGCACGCCCCCTGCAAGTGCTGGAAGGAGCACCCGCAGTCCAGTTCCTGATAGTCAGATTGAAGATGTCAGTGTTGAAGTACACCAGGATGAGGAGGATATGGGTGTTGCTGGCGCTGGGGAGGAAATTGACAAGGAGGATTCTGATGGTGAGGTGGTTTGTTTAAGTCAGGCACCCGGGGAGACACCTGTTGTCCGTGGGAGGAATATGGCCATTGACATGCCAGGTGAAAATACCAAAAAAATCAGCTCTTTGGTGTGGAAGTATTTCAACAGAAATGCGGACAACATTTGTCAAGCCGTGTGTTGCCTTTGTCAAGCTGTAATAAGTAGGGGTAAGGACGTTAACCACCTCGGAACATCCTCCCTTATACGTCACCTGCAGCGCATTCATAATAAGTCAGTGACAAGTTCAAAAACTTTGGGCGACAGCGGAAGCAGTCCACTGACCAGTAAATCCCTTCCTCTTGTAACCAAGCTCACGCAAACCACCCCACCAACTCCCTCAGTGTCAATTTCCTCCTTCCCCAGGAATGCCAATAGTCCTGCAGGCCATGTCACTGGCAATTCTGACGAGTCCTCTCCTGCCTGGGATTCCTCCGATGCATCCTTGCGTGTAACGCCTACTGCTGCTGGCGCTGCTGTTGTTGCTGCTGGGAGTCAATGGTCATCCCAGAGGGGAAGTCGGAAGACCACTTGTACTACTTCCAGTAAGCAATTGACTGTCCAACAGTCCTTTGCGAGGAAGATGAAATATCACAGCAGTCATCCTGTTGCAAAGCGGATAACTGAGGCCTTGACAACTATGTTGGTGTTAGACGTGCGTCCGGTATCCGCCGTTAGTTCACAGGGAACTAGACAATTTCTTGAGGTAGTGTGCCCCCGTTACCAAATACCATCTAGGTTCCACTTCTCTAGGCAGGCGATACCGAGAATGTACACGGACGTCAGAAAAAGACTCACCAGTGTCCTAAAAAATGCAGTTGTACCCAATGTCCACTTAACCACGAACATGTGGACAAGTGGAGCAGGGCAGGGTCAGGACTATATGACTGTGACAGCCCACTGGGTAGATGTATGGACTCCCGCCGCAAGAACAGCAGCGGCGGCACCAGTAGCAGCATCTCGCAAACGCCAACTCTTTCCTAGGCAGGCTACGCTTTGTATCACCGGTTTCCAGAATACGCACACAGCTGAAAACCTCTTACGGCAACTGAGGAAGATCATCGCGGAATGGCTTACCCCAATTGGACTCTCCTGTGGATTTGTGGCATCGGACAACGCCAGCAATATTGTGTGTGCATTAAATATGGGCAAATTCCAGCACGTCCCATGTTTTGCACATACCTTGAATTTGGTGGTGCAGAATTATTTAAAAAACGAGAGGGGCGTGCAAGAGATGCTGTCGGTGGCCAGAAGAATTGCGGGACACTTTCGGCGTACAGGCACCACGTACAGAAGACTGGAGCACCACCAAAAACGCCTGAACCTGCCCTGCCATCATCTGAAGCAAGAAGTGGTAATGAGGTGGAATTCAACCCTATATATGCTTCAGAGGTTGGAGGAGCAGCAAAAGGTCATTCAAGCCTATACAATTGAGCACGATATAGGAGGTGGAATGCACCTGTCTCAAGCGCAGTGGAGAATGATTTCAACGTTGTGCAAGGTTCTGCTGCCCTTTGAACTTGCCACACATGAAGTCAGTTCAGACACTGCCAGCCTGAGTCAGGTCATTCCCCTCATCAGGCTTTTGCAGAAGAAGCTGGAGACATTGAAGGAGGAGCTAACACAGAGCGATTCCGCTAGGCATGTGGGACTTGTGGATGGAGCCCTTAATTCGCTTAACAAGGATTCACGGGTGGTCAATCTGTTGAAATCAGAGCACTACATTTTGGCCACCGTGCTCGATCCTAGATTTAAAACCTACCTTGGATCTCTCTTTCCGGCACACACAAGTCTGCTGGGGTTCAAAGACCTGCTGGTGAGAAAATTGTCAAGTCAAGCGGAACGCGACCTGTCAACATCTCCTCCTTCACATTCTCCCGCAACTGGGGGTGCGAGGAAAAGGCTCAGAATTCCGAGCCCACCCGCTGGCGGTGATGCAGGGCAGTCTGGAGCGACTGCTGATGCTGACATCTGGTCTGGACTGAAGGACCTGCCAACGATTACGGATACGGACATGTCGTCTACTGGCACTGCATATGATTCTCTCCCCATTGAAAGAATGGTGGAGGATTATATGAGTGACCGCATCCAAGTAGGCATGTCAGACAGTCCGTACTTATACTGGCAGGAAAAAGAGGCAATTTGGAGGCCCTTGCACAAACTGGCTTTATTCTACCGAAGTTGCCCTCCCACAAGTGTGTACTCCGAAAGAGTGTTCAGTGCCGCCGCTCACCTTGTCAGCAATCGGCGTACGAGGTTACTTCCAGAAAATGTGGAGAAGATGATGTTCATTAAAATGAA
Organism: Pseudophryne corroboree; assembly: GCF_028390025.1. Lineage (NCBI taxonomy): Eukaryota > Metazoa > Chordata > Amphibia > Anura > Myobatrachidae > Pseudophryne > Pseudophryne corroboree. Next base: position 41,301,432 of record NC_086447.1, read on the forward strand.
TTATAATCAATTCCTCCGTGGAGACATTGACCAGCAGCAATTGCCTCCACAAAGTACACAGGGAGCTGAGATGGTGGATTCCAGTGGGGACGAATTGATAATCTGTGAGGAGGAGGATGTACACGGTGATATATCGGAGGATGATGATGAGGTGGACATCTTGCCTCTGTAGAGCCAGTTTGTGCAAGGAGAGATTAATTGCTTCTTTTTTGGTAGGGGTCCAAACCAACCCGTCATTTCAGTCACAGTCGTGTGGCAGACCCTGTCACTGAAATGATGGGTTGGTTAAAGTGTGCATGTCCTGTTTATACAACATAAGGGTGGGTGGGAGGGCCCAAGGACAATTCCATCTTGCACCTCTTTTTTCTTTCATTTTTCTTTGCGTCATGTGCTGTTTGGGGAGTATTTTTTTGAAGGGCCATCCTGCGTGACACTGCAGTGCCACTCCTAGATGGGCCAGGTGTTTGTGTCGGCCACTAGGGTCGCTTATCTTACTCACACAGCTACCTCATTGCGCCTCTTTTTTTCTTTGCGTCATGTGCTGTTTGGGGAGTGTTTTTTGGAAGGGCCATCCTGCGTGACACTGCAGTGCCACTCCTAGATGGGCCAGGTGTTTGTGTCGGCCACTAGGGTCGCTTATCTTACTCACACAGCTACCTCATTGCGCCTCTTTTTTTCTTTGCGTCATGTGCTGTTTGGGGAGTGTTTTTTGGAAGGGCCATCCTGCGTGACACTGCAGTGCCACTCCTAGATGGGCCAGGTGTTTGTGTCGGCCACTAGGGTCGCTTATCTTACTCACACAGCTACCTCATTGCGCCTCTTTTTTTCTTTGCGTCATGTGCTGTTTGGGGAGTGTTTTTTGGAAGGGCTATCCTGCGTGACACTGCAGTGCCACTCCTAGATGGGCCAGGTGTTTGTGTCGGCCACTAGGGTCGCTTATCTTACTCACACAGCTACCTCATTGCGCCTCTTTTTTTCTTTGCGTCATGTGCTGTTTGGGGAGTGTTTTTTGGAAGGGCCATCCTGCGTGACACTGCAGTGCCACTCCTAGATGGGCCAGGTGTTTGTGTCGGCCACTAGGGTCGCTTATCTTACTCACACAGCTACCTCATTGCGCCTCTTTTTTTCTTTGCGTCATGTGCTGTTTGGGGAGTGTTTTTTGGAAGGGCCATCCTGCGTGACACTGCAGTGCCACTCCTAGATGGGCCAGGTGTTTGTGTCGGCCACTAGGGTCGCTTAGCTTACTCACACAGCTACCTCATTGCGCCTCTTTTTTTCTTTGCGTCATGTGCTGTTTGGGGAGTGTTTTTTGGAAGGGCCATCCTGCGTGACACTGCAGTGCCACTCCTAGATGGGCCAGGTGTTTGTGTCGGCCACTAGGGTCGCTTAGCTTAGTCATCCAGCGACCTCGGTGCAAATTTTAGGACTAAAAATAATATTGTGAGGTGTGAGGTGTTCAGAATAGACTGAAAATGAGTGGAAATTATGTTTTTTGAGGTTAATAATACTTTGGGATCAAAATGACCCCCAAATTCTATGATTTAAGCTGTTTTTTAGTGTTTTTTGAAAAAAACACCCGAATCCAAAACACACCGGAATCCGACAAAAAAAATTCGGTGAGGTTTTGCCAAAACGCGGTCGAACCCAAAACACGGCCGCGGAACCGAACCCAAAACCAAAACACAAAACCCGAAAAATTTCAAGTGCACATCTCTACTTTCAACACAATTGTCCCATGTATCCTGCAACCAAAACTTCTCTCCCTAGGGGTTCCAGCACCAATATGCTCCTTGATCGTGGACTTCCTGTCAGCGAGAGAACAAGTGGTGAAAGCAGGAAAGCTCTCGTCAGATGTGCGCTTGATCAGCACGGGGGCCCCCCAAGGATGTGTCCTCTCCCCCCGGCTCTTCTCTTTATACACCAATGACTGTACCTCAGCCAATCAATCGGTAAAAATCATAAAATTTGCAGGCGACACCACCGTCATTGGTCTAATCAAGGAAGGAGATGAGTTGGCATACAGACGCGAGATGGACCGGCTAACTCTGTGGTGTGGTAAGAACAACCTTAACCTAAGCCCCATCAAAACGGTCGAGATGGTAGTGGACTTTAGGAAGAAACCTGCTGCCATGCCCCCACTAGTGATTGCTGACAGCATGGTGCCGCGGGTCGATTCCTTAATATTCCTTGGGTCTAAAATCTCCCGCGACCTCAAATGGGGGCCAAACATAGGCTCCATCGTCAAGAAGGCACAACAGAGAATGTTCTTTCTGAGGAAACTCAGGAAATCCAATATCCCGCAGAAGCTGATGCTCACTTTCTACACAGCCATTGTGGAGTCTGTCCCATGTTCATCAAACCGACAGACAGTGGCTACAGAAAGTGGGGAGGTCGGCAGAAAGGGTCGTCGGGGCCATTCTTCCCTCTGTCTACGACATATACATGTTCAGAGTGAAGAAGCGGGCTGGGAAAATCGTGGTGGAGAAGCTACACCCTTGGCCACGTCCTGTCTGAAACTCTTCCATCAGGCAGGCGTAACAGGTCCATTCCCGCCTAGTCAACCAAAACCTCTTAAAGCTTCTTCCCACTAGCTGTTCATTTACTAAACAATGTCTAAAGTTCCTGGAGCTATGAACTGAGACACTATCTCGCACAGTGTTCCCGTAGTAATGTACAATATGCTATGTACTGTATGTATGTCTACACGTTATGTTCCATATCATGTTACGTAACCACCCTCCATGTTGTTATCTGGCGATGCACTGTAACCGCAAACAATTAGTTCACAAACCATTGATGATTACGAATCATCGATGGTCAATGGCCATCCCTACTATTCATATGTGCTGATTACATTACTGTCCTCATGCACCCTTGGGTGCTATCTACATGACGAAGTCACAGGGACATAAAGATGGATCTTCGCTCATCTTCTCTCCTCTGCTGCGCCTAGGTGCACCATGGTTTGTTACCATAAGCCTTTCATCTATTGTTCTCAGCTGCAATACAATACAGAGAGAACAATACAGCAGGGGATTAAGTAATTACAGCAGGGGATTAAGTCATTACAGCAGGGGAGTAAGTCTGACTGACCAGTCTCAGTTAATCATATTAAAGGCCAAGATAAAGATGGCTCCATCTGTATATAACTTTTGTTATACATCAAACCCACAAATGTCTACTATATAAGAAACCTGGTAATATGATAAAACTAAGCATGGACCTCACTGTGAATTCATATCAGTACTGGCATATCAGCATAATCAATCAGTTCTGACTTTATCACCAATCACAACTGAGGGGATATTTACTGAAGGTCGATTTTCATCTATTTTCATCTGTATCAAATCAATGACTTAAATCAATGTTGTGTTTCTTTCCAAGGCTAAAACACACATTTACTAACATCTAAAAATGTATATATATATATATATATATATATATATATATATAAAAAAAAAAAAATAACCTGTTAGTAAATGTGTGCTTTAGCCCCTGAAAGTCAACTTCGAATTAAATCGATGGCCATCAATTTGAAATCAATAAAAATAGATGAAGATCCACCTTTAGGAAATATAGAACCTCACAACACCAGGCGCTAATTAAAATAAATATATATATATATATTGAAATATTGTTTATAAAAGTTTAATCATAAGCTGCAATAAACACACAAAACATGCTTGTGTGAACACGTACAAACTCCACACCATATACATGGATGTGGAACAAGGGAATTTTTCTTACAAGATGTGCGCTGATTTCATTAACCCCAGTCTGATATGTACCAAAAACCACCAGAAGAGTTTTGCAATAAATTTGCTTTTTTAAAAATTTTCTATCAATATAAATAATTTTTCTTTATAACTGGTAACATATTCTAAAAATATCACATATATATAAGCGAGAGTATCACATGAATACAAACACATACATAAAAAACAATCTACTAATATACTTTACACAATTATGATGGCTTTGGGAAATATAACCCTTTGGTGTGTTATGATGTCATCACTTCAGTATACAGCGTGGTATGTATTATTAGGGTATAGCTACCCCCACTGTACATCACTAGAGATATTAGAAGTTACATAACTCTGCTGTGACCAGCAATATCCATATAACGCACAACGCTGGGGGGTGTATATTCCATACATATTCCGCAGGGGCTACGGCACGCTTTCTGTGACATGCCTCCCATCTGACTTCTGATACTATTAGTTCTTTGCACAGCATACATCACTTACCTGGTCACTGCCTTGTAACCGTCGTTCATCTTGTTCCGCGTCTCGGACACCCGGCTGATATACAGGATGTAAGCGGGAGAGAAATATGGATTTATCATGCAGGGTCCCCAGGACAGACACTTGCATGCACTTCTTATATACTTGCTATGCTAAAGTTGTGGTGGAACTACAAGTGCTAGCATGACCTTTGAGCTGGTTATTCGTTCAGCGATAACAGGTCGGATAAAATCTCAGAAGGAAAATAACAAACTGCTGTTTCCTAAATGTGAGGCAATCTAATCTGTGTGACCGGGGGGACTAGTGATGACAATATAGGACAGGTGCTGTGTCCCGTAGCAACCGCGAAACGCTGACAGCTGTTCTATCTTTAATAAAACACATGATTAAGCAAACATTTGTATGTGTTTAATAAAAATAACCCGGAGTCCGGAGTTCGCAGTCATACTGTAGATCTCTCCTGTCACACATTAATGATCGCCCGCTTTATATAATGCCATATTATCCCAATCCATCCCATCACACCCCAATGTGCACAGCACAACATGCAGCAAAAAGGTAGAATCGCCAAGCTGGCATGCCATAGATATATTCCATTATTACAGTACAAAGGGGAATTATTAGAAACAAATAATTGGATGCCAGTTTTCATCAGGCAGAGATTCACCTGCCCATGACTAAGCGGCACGTCCTATTTTTGGGCAAGTTCAGGCCAGGTCACCTCGATTAGAATTGGGGGGGATCCCTTACCCCGTTATCTGGAGCCCCCAGTTCTGCTGGTAGGTGAGTGCACTGCAACCCTCAGCTCAGGGACCTGTTCATTCCTGCTCCATGAAGCACTGATAGCTGACAGTGTTATTGGCTCCACCAGTGGCCCTAAGTTACAGGTAACATGGCAGACGGGGGCCCCCAATTGTTACGCACTGGATACAGAAAAATAAACATGAATGTGTAAACTGCCCCAGGATACAAGAATAGGCAGTGACAATGACAGGGGGCAATTTCAGGAGGTAAAAAGTGTCTGGAACAACCGGAGGCCATTTATCCAATGTCTCGCAAGCGGCAATGACCAATGCGGCTCTGTGTGTGTGTGTTATTATATAACGCGGCGACTCCCAGAGACGGAATTACCGGCGTTCTGCGGAACAGAAACCAGACATGGGATAATTTCCCTTCCAAATCTTTTTCTGCAGAATTACCAGTTTATATAATTCAGCAGAAATGTTACAAGTGCGTGGCGTCTGTCAGCGGTAAGAGTAATCATTCCTCTCATCCCAATTAGGGGCTTTTCACAACCTTAATGAAGAGTTTTGTCTGCGCCCTCGGAGTGTGACATAGCTGTCGGCAGACGCGTCATCCTGCCATTGATATGAAATGTAACGTGTCTGACAGGTGTCAGGGTTATATAATGTGGGAGATCTGCGGCTCGTTCCGGGGCTGGAGAGGAAGCAGGGCCGTCATTATACAGTGACAGAACTGCAGCATGTACTGTACCACAGGGTCATAAAGGCAGCGGACCATGGCGGGGCCTGTACTTTACGCAGCACGGCGCGCTATTCAGGACGTTTATTTTCATGATAAAAATTCAGAAATTAGTGTTCTATTCAGCAAAGGGTTAACGGAGGAGAGAACGCAATTATCTTCTCCATTCAGACCTGATCATAGATGTGCGGAAACAAAGCACATATACGATCAACTTCTGAGACATGTGGGGGGACACCCGGCACTGGGGAAGTCACGCCGTATCCAGCCCCCCCACCAGCAGACATGAAAAAGCATTGTACGGCGATGATGCTTTTACATGGTTCGTGTATCTGTCTGCCTACTCAGCCTAGCTGCAAAGACAGATTTCTATCCGCCATGTTAAGGGTCGCAGTGGCTGCGTGTGACGTCACGCAGCCGCGGCGACCCGTCCCAGCAACGGTCTTTACATGCCTCCGTTGTCCGGACCGAGCCCCTTAAACGGAGCGTCGACTCCCACAAAATGCAGCATCAATGCCCCGTTCCCGCCTCCCATCCAGGGGGTAAATTTACTAAGATGGGAGTTCTATTTAAGATGGGATGTTGCCCATAGCAACCAGTCAGATTCCAGGTATTATCTTCTAGAAGGTCCTAGATAAATGAGAAATAAAATCTGATTGGTTGCTCTGGGCAACATCCCCATCTTAAATAGAAATCCCATCTTAGTAAATTTACCACCAGGTCTTAAACCGCATTCTGGAGAGAACGCAGTTTAGGACCTTGCACAAGTAGGGGTGTACGCGCATGTGCAGAAATCGCTCCATAGCGATTTTTGCACACTTGCGACAGGGACTGAATTAGGCCCTTAATGCGTTACGCTATTCAGCAAGTATCGAAACGTTAATTTTCCCGCAGAACCAAAAAGAGAAGGTTTTGTTTTTGGATTTCTGAAAACAAAGCCTTCTAGACCTTCGCAGGAATGGCGTGCACGTTTTTTTTGCTGAATAGCTACGTTAAAAAAAGTGGGGGGGAAAAATATTGCGCAGTTATTGCCTGATAATAATATGGACAATATGGAGATTTTTGCTGAATACGGCCTCATGAGAGAATATAATAAGGAGACGAGGGGCAACTCTATCTCGGTGGTCAGATACATAGCTCAGTTATGAATACCCACACGGAAAGTCGCTGCTGTGCTTATTCTGTGTGTGATCTATCTGCGCCATGAGTGATGGCGACAGATATAGCTGAGCGCTACACAGATCATTGATCTGTAAGTTCCCTGCAGGTAATGGCGGCTGCCTGTTTGTCCGTCAGGAGAAGTTTAGCCATTGACAGAAGCTGAACAGGTGATATTACCATGGATGGAAGCTTGCCATTTCAACTGATCTACTGCATGTACCTGTAGCTAATAAGTGGTGCAGGTAAAGACACACCTGTAGGCTATAAATCTCTAGCTCCCTCCAGTGGCAGATGACAACAAGTGCAGCCGGTATAATTTGTGAGCTGCAACTGTCTTGTAGGATATACAGTAGCAGCCCAGCGGCCTGCAACATGTAGACGCACCCCAGCTGCTGTGGAACTACACATCCCAGCATACCTTGCCGCAGTTTTAGCAGACACTAACAGTATAGCTGTGGCAGAGCAGAAGTTCCTACCCCTAGTATAGTAGCATAGGCCACATTTTCTTTTCTAACGGCATTACATGGTACTGACTTTTTTAATTTTTTACAAAAATGTCCCCGCTATGTACTATGGGGGTAATTCTGAGTTGATCGCAGCAGGATTTTTGTTAGCAGTTGGGCAAAACCATGTGCACTGCAGGGGAGGCAAATTTAACATGTGCAGAGAGAGTTAGGGTGTGTACACACGGTGAGATTTTTTCTTAAGATTTTGACTATATAGTCAAAATCGTAAGAAAAGTTAGTGCAGATCGCAAGGTAAAAGTCACCTTGCGATCCCGATGCGTGGTCCCGCCAGGTCGGCATCGCAAGAAAAGATAGACTGTGCAGGCAAGTCAATCCTTGCTAGATCGGTGTACTATCTAGTTCATCTCACATGTCAATGACATCTCTTAGATTTGGGTGTGGTGTGTTCAATCTGCAATCTAATTTGCAGTGTAAAAATAAAGCAGTCAGTATTTACCCTGCACAGAAACAAAATAACCCACCCAAATCTAACTCTCTCTGCACATGTTATATCTGCCTCCCCTGCAGTGCACATGGTTTTGCCCAACTGCTAACAAAAATCCTGCTGCGATCAACTCAGAATTACCCCCTATGTGTAGCAAGCAGGGGCAGCGGTAGCGATGTGAGTTACATCCCCGGCACGTCGGAGGAGTCTCTCACATTCTCCCCTGGGGACTCTGGTTCTGTTGTTTCCGGAGCCGGGGCGGAGGCAGCGCGCGCGGGATCGTAATACAGTTTTTACGCCGTATGAAGATGACGTAAACCAATGCAAAGCTCTTTGGAGTTTGGGACATAGGGGTTAGACCGTAGTTCCCATCGATAGTAATGGAGGCCGTGGTCTGCAGCGCTAATGAGCTTTTTGGCTACTAGTACATAATGGGAATATATATAACTATGGAGACACTGCTGCTTCTGCATCGTTTTATGAATAATGGGGTAAATAGGCGAGTGAGTACCGCCATCTTTATCCATAATGGCTGCAGGGTGTGCGGAGCGTGCGGGCCCCTCAGCTCCGCACTGCACACCCAGACACTACCTGACGCTTCTGCTGTGGGGGACCTAGTACACGGGTGTGGTTCATCAAATCGACAGTATCTAGGTCGACAATGTTTAACTTTAGGTCGACCACTATAGGTCGACAGTCACTAGGTCGACATGGATGGAAGGTCGACAGGGTTTCTAGGTCGACATGTGCTAGGTCGACAGGTCTAAAGGTCGACATGAGGATATTTTTTTTTTTTCGTTTTCTTCGTAGAGTGACCGGGATCCCAAATTAGTGCACCGCGTCCCCTCGCATGGCCCGCTTCGCTCGCCATGCTTCGGGCATGGTGCCTTTGCTCTGCTACCGCTTCGCTCGGCACAGATTACCGTTCCAATCGTAGTCCACGTGGATCGTTAAGTATGAAAAAATGCAAAAAAAGAAAAAAAATTTGAAAAACTCATGTCGACCTTTAGACCTGTCGACCTAGCACATGTCGACCTAGAAACCCTGTCGACCTTCCATCCATGTCGACCTAGTGACTGTCGATCTATAGTGGTCGACCTAAACATTGTCGACCTAGATACTGTCAATCTTCAGACCGGATCCCCTAGTACAGTGTACGGCACTGGTATATAATGGGAGGGAGGATTGTGGTCGGTAGCAGGATAGAGGCCACACATTGTATAGACACAGCACACAGGAGACACAGCACACAGGAGACACAGCAGCACAGCACCCCATGCAGATCACCACAGGCCCGCTACCTGGACAGTAGGGAGCACTGGCTGTTATTATCACCCTCTCCCATTTCGTCTTCACTGTTATAATCGTCCACATCATCTTCATTCCTGGGGGCAGCAACACAACACAAAGGTGAGTACCCCTGGCAGTGCCAGCTACACACACCCAGAACACTGCTACATGTGACATTATACAGGGAGGCGCAGGACAGGCCACCCACCTATAGATAAGAACGTTACATGTTATATTGTCATACAGGACTAGTATTACACACTGTGACCGGGTGACCTCGCGCCAACAGTGATTTATAATATTAAAGATTCCTTCTTACCGTCAGTAACAGCCTGTTACTGACTCCACCCACTGCGCAGTGGACAGGTAACTAGCTGCCACCACCAAGCTCCTACAGAGGCACTTGGAACCGCTTACTTCCACCCCGGCTCCTATACTGCCACCTGGAACCGACTACTTCTGGATCAGTGGGTAGCTTGCAGAGGGCGTGAGTGTGAAGACACTGGCTCAGTACAGAACAGCCAGAGAAGGGAGAAACATTTGCACTAATCTGGTGGTCACAGGACACAACAGTCGTCTTAGAGGCAAGATGTTTATTGCTCAAATGTCTTTAAAAAGACAAAGTCCCATCGCTAAAGGTGCTAGGGACTATTCACGGCATTCAGATATCATCAGAAGTACTCTCCTTGATGTTCAAAAGGATATACACACACACAAAGGGCTCACATGCCCTCTTTGTATCCCATTCTTACACACAGTACCACAAGGGTTAAACTTACCCTTAACCAATCACACTATCTCAAAATAGGGGTGGGATGTACTAAGCTAAAAATTCGGTAAATCCCTGTTTACCGCATTTTCCTAATGTACAAAGCCCCGGCCGCCGGGTCAGCGCCGCGGAGGGGATCGCCAGCTTGTGCTATGGGCTTCCCTCCGCAGCGGATCCCTCCCAGCATGCCCGCGGCCAGCCCCGTCATTCTGCACATGCGCAGAATGACTCCGTGGGGGCCGAAACCCGGAAGTCAGGGAGCCGCCGGGGATCGTGGAGGACAGCTCTTATTGGGAGAGCTTTCAAAGAAAGGGCTTGTTCATTCATCTCCAACCCCCCCCCCCCCCCCCCCCCCTTTCTGGTGCCAGGACAATTACTGTACATAGAAACATGGAATTTGACGGCAGAGAAGAACCACTTGGGGCGGGATTTACTATAAGCCATCGTCGCCTCTCGCCGCCTACCGCAGCGATACTAATCGCATATGTACTAACATATGCGATTAGTATCGCAATGCAGTATAGGAGGCCCCCCGCAATGATGTCTGCCGGGGTCTGTGGGGGTCGTCGGGGGTCAGGGGGGTCTCCGTCACCTCCCAGACTCGGGAGGTGACCTGTGCAGGGAGTCCCCAGGCTCCTCCTCCTCCCCCCTGCAGCCGGTAGGAGACAAGGCTGTGATGCGGGGGAGAAGGAGGAGGGGGGCTGCACCGGCAGCATCTCAGGTATGCCGGGGGGAAGGGGGGGTCGTCGTGAGCGGCGCGGGGTGGTGGCGGGATGCGGCACGGGGCGGCGGCGGCGGCGGCAAGAATCCCATAGGCTTCTATAGGGTATCGCCATAAAAAGATGGCGATACCCTATGAGGCGAAAACGCGGCGGTCGGGAGTTAGTACATATGAAAATGCGGTAAAACGGGGGTTTTACCGCATTTTCCCTTTAGTAAATCCCGCCCTTGGCCCATCTAGTCTGCCCCCTTTTTTATCCTTTAGGTAATCTCAACCCTTTTTGATCCTTATTTCTTTGTAAGGATATTCATATGCCTATCCCAAGCATGTTTAAATTGCCCTACAGTCTTAGCCTCTACCACCTCTGATGGGAGGCTATTCCACTTATCCACTACCCTTTCTGTGAAGTAATTTTTCCTTAAATTTCCCCTGAACCTCCCCCCTCCAGTCTCAGTGCATGTCCTCGAGTTCTAATACTTCTCTTCATTTGGAGAATGTTTCCCTCCTGGACTTTGTTAAGATCTTTGGTATATTTGAAAGTTTCTATCATGTCCCCCCTTTTCCTTCTCTCCCCCAAACTATACATGTTAAGATCTTTTAGCCTTTCTGGGTAAGTTTTGTGATGTAGGACATGCACCATTTTAGTTGCCCTTCTTTGTACAGTCACTAATGTATTTATATCCTTCTGGAGATATGGTCTCCAGAACTGGACACAGTATTCCAGATGGGGCCGCACCAATGACCTATACAGTACTGTGTGAGACTGTCCCAGAACAATCAGCTTCTACCTTACATGTTACAGCCTGTGTTTAAAAAATAACAGGAGCCGATTGATTGGTTGGTACTTTATCTCTCGTAAGTTTATCTCTTTCCAAGCTTTGATAAATACCCCCCAAATGTCAAAGCCTTCTGAAACAAAATACCTTCCTATAAGTGCAAAGTCCAGGCAGTTATACATGCGTTCCCATAATTCTCCAACTGCGCACAGCACATATAACATGTAAAACATTGTATTAAACATTTACAGTACATGTAATTTGATAGTTCACATGAAAGTGGCACTACAGCCCAAGAGGTTAACCCCCTCAGTGCCACAGCCGCCATCTTGGCCATGCGGCCTGGGTCTCAATCTACACACACCATTATAATGTCCAGCACTGGAAGATTTACTGGGATTCCTCTGCTGTTACACAAACTTATCTCAGCAGTACATAGGTATTATGTAAAGCAACAGCCCCAGCTATTATATACAGCACCAGTCCCAGGTATTATGTACAGCACCAGTCCCAGGTATTATATACAGCACCAGTCCCAGGTATTATATACAGCACCAGTCCCAGGTATTATATACAGCACCAGTCCCAGGTATTATATACAGCACCAGTCCCAGGTATTATATACAGCACCAGTCCCAGGTATTATACACAGCACCAGTCACAGGTATTATATACAGCACCAGTCCCAGGTATTATAAACAGCACCAGTCCCAGGTATTATATACAGCACCAGTCACGGGTATTATATACAGCACCTGTCCCAGGTATTATATACAGCACCAGTCCCAGGTATTATATACAGCACCAGTCCCAGGTATTATATACAGCACCAGTCCCAGGTATTATATACAGCACCAGTCCCAGGTATTATATACAGCACCAGTCCCAGGTATTATATACAGCACCAGTCCCAGGTATTATATACAGCACCAGTCCCAGGTATTATATACAGCACCAGTCACGGGTATTATATACAGAACCAGTCCCAGGTATTATTATATACAGCACTGGTGCCAGGTATTATATATAGCACCAGTCCCAGGTATTATATACAGCACCAGTCCCAGGTATTATAAACAGCACTGATGAAAGGTAAGCACCAGTCCCAGGTGTTATATACAGCACCAGTCCCAGGTATTATATACAGCACCAGTCCCAGGTATTATATACAGCACCAGTTCCAGGTATTATATACAGCACCAGTCCCAGGTATTACATACAGCACTGGTGCCAGGTATTACATACAGCACCAGTTCCAGGTATTACATACAGCACCAGTCCCAGGTATTATATACAGCACCAGTCATGGGTATTTTATACAGCACCAGTCCCAGGTATTATATACAGCACTGGTGCCAGGTATTATATATAGCACCAGTCCCAGGTATTATATACAGCACCAGTCCCAGGTATTACATACATCACCAGTCCCAGGTATTATATACAACACCAGTCCCAGGTATCGTATACAGCACCAGTCCCAGGTATTATATACAGCACCAGTTCTAGGTATTATATATAGCACCAGTCCCAGGTATTATATACAGGACTGGTGCCAGGTATTATATACAGCACCAGTCCCAGGTATTACATACAGCACTGGTGCCAGGTATTACATACAGCATCAGTGCCAGGTATTATATACAGCACTGGTGCCAGGTATTACATACAGCACCAGTCCCAGGTATTATATACAGCACTGGTGCCAGGTATTACATACAGCACTGGTGCCAGGTATTACATACAGCCTAGTGATGAGCACCGGAAATTTTTCGGGTTTTGTGTTTTGGTTTTGGGTTCGGTTCCGCGGCCGTGTTTTGGGTTCGAACGCGTTTTGGCAAAACCTCACCGAATTTTTTTTGTCGGATTCGGGTGTGTTTTGGATTCGGGTGTTTTTTTCAAAAAAACCCTAAAAAACAGCTTAAATCATAGAATTTGGGGGTCATTTTGATCCCAAAGTATTATTAACCTCAATAACCATAATTTCCACTCATTTTCAGTCTATTCTGAACACCTCACACCTCACAATATTATTTTTAGTCCTAAAATTTGCACCGAGGTCGCTGGATGACTAAGCTCAGCGACCCAAGTGGCCGACACAAACACCTGGCCCATCTAGGAGTGGCACTGCAGTGTCACGCAGGATGGCCCTTCAAAAAACTACTCCCCAAACAGCACATGACGCAAAGAAAAAAAGAGGCGCAATGAGGTAGCTGTGTGACTAAGATAAGCGACCCAAGTGGCCGACACAAACACCTGGCCCATCTAGGAGTGGCACTGCAGTATCACGCAGGATGGCCCTTCCAAAAAACACCCCCCAAACAGCACATGACGCAAAGAAAAAAAGAGGCGCAATGAGGTAGCTGTGTGACTAAGATAAGCGACCCAAGTGGCCGACACAAACACCTGGCCCATCTAGGAGTGGCACTGCAGTGTCACGCAGGATGGCCCTTCCAAAAAACACTCCCCAAACAGCACATGACGCAAAGAAAAAAAGAGGCGCAATGAGGTAGCTGTGTGACTAAGATAAGCGACCCAAGTGGCCGACACAAACACCTGGCCTATCTAGGAGTGGCACTGCAGTGTCACGCAGGATGGCCCTTCCAAAAACTACTCCCCAAACAGCACATGACGCAAAGAAAAATGAAAGAAAAAAGAGGTGCAAGATGGAATTGTCCTTGGGCCCTCCCACCCACCCTTATGTTGTATAAACAGGACATGCACACTTTAACCAACCCATCATTTCAGTGACAGGGTCTGCCACACGACTGTGACTGAAATGATGGGTTGGTTTGGACCCCCACCAAAAAAGAAGCAATTAATCTCTCCTTGCACAAACTGGCTCTACAGAGGCAAGATGTCCACCTCATCATCATCCTCCGATATATCACCGTGTACATCCCCCTCCTCACAGATTATCAATTCGTCCCCACTGGAATCCACCATCTCAGCTCCCTGTGTACTTTGTGGAGGCAATTGCTGCTGGTCAATGTCTCCACGGAGGAATTGATTATAATTCATTTTAATGAACATCATCTTCTCCACATTTTCTGGATGTAACCTCGTACGCCGATTGCTGACAAGGTGAGCGGCGGCACTAAACACTCTTTCGGAGTACACACTTGTGGGAGGGCAACTTAGGTAGAATAAAGCCAGTTTGTGCAAGGGCCTCCAAATTGCCTCTTTTTCCTGCCAGTATAAGTACGGACTGTCTGACGTGCCTACTTGGATGCGGTCACTCATATAATCCTCCACCATTCTTTCAATGGGGAGAGAATCATATGCAGTGACAGTAGACGACATGTCCGTAATCGTTGTCAGGTCCTTCAGTCCGGACCAGATGTCAGCATCAGCAGTCGCTCCAGACTGCCCTGCATCACCGCCAGCGGGTGGGCTCGGAATTCTGAGCCTTTTCCTCGCACCCCCAGTTGCGGGAGAATGTGAAGGAGGAGATGTTGACAGGTTGCGTTCCGCTTGACTTGACAATTTTGTCACCAGCAGTTCTTTGAACCCCAGCAGACTTGTGTCTGCCGGAAAGAGAGATCCAAGGTAGGTTTTAAATCTAGGATCGAGCACGGTGGACAAAATGTAGTGCTCTGATTTCAACAGATTGACCACCCGTGAATCCTTGTTAAGCGAATTAAGGGCTCCATCCACAAGTCCCACATGCCTAGCGGAATCGCTCTGTGTTAGCTAATCCTTCAATGTCTCCAGCTTCTTCTGCAAAAGCCTGATGAGGGGAATGACCTGACTCAGGGTGGCAGTGTCTGAACTGACTTCACGTGTGGCAAGTTCAAAAGGTTGCAGAACCTTGCACAACGTTGAAATCATTCTCCACTGCGCTTGAGACAGGTGCATTCCACCTCCTATATCGTGCTCAGTTGTATAGGCTTGAATGGCCTTTTGCTGCTCCTCCAACCTCTGAAGCATATAGAGGGTTGAATTCCACCTCGTTACCACTTCTTGCTTCAGATGATGGCAGGGCAGGTTCAGGCGTTTTTGGTGGTGCTCCAGTCTTCTGTACGTGGTGCCTGTACGCCGAAAGTGTCCCGCAATTCTTCTGGCCACCGACAGCATCTCTTGCACGCCCCTCTCGTTTTTTAAATAATTCTGCACCACCAAATTCAAGGTATGTGCAAAACATGGGACGTGCTGGAATTTGCCCATATTTAATGCACACACAATATTGCTGGCGTTGTCCGATGCCACAAATCCACAGGAGAGTCCAATTGGGGTAAGCCATTCTGCGATGATCTTCCTCAGTTGCCGTAAGAGGTTTTTAGCTGTGTGCGTATTCTGGAATGCGGTGATACAAAGCGTAGCCTGCCTAGGAAAGAGTTGGCGTTTGCGAGATGCTGCTACTGGTGCCGCCGCTGCTGTTCTTGCGGCGGGAGTCCATACATCTACCCAGTGGGCTGTCACAGTCATATAGTCCTGAGCCTGCCCTGCTCCACTTGTCCACATGTCCGTGGTTAAGTGGACATTGGGTACAACTGCATTTTTTAGGACACTGGTGAGTCTTTTTCTGAGGTCTGTGTACATTTTCGGTATCGCCTGCCTAGAGAAATGGAACCTAGATGGTATTTGGTACCGGGGACACAGTACCTCCAACAAGTCTCTAGTTGGCTCTGCAGTAATGATGGATACCGGAACCACGTTTCTCACCGCCCAGGATGCCAAGGCCTCAGTTTTCCGCTTTGCAGCAGGATGACTGCTGTGATATTTCATCTTCCTCGCAAAGGACTGTTGGACAGTCAATTGCTTGGTGGAAGTAGTAAAAGTGGTCTTACGAGTACGACTTCCCCTCTGGGATGACCATCGACTCCCAGCAGCAACAACAGCAGCGCCAGCAGCAGTAGGCGTTACACGCAAGGATGCATCGGAGGAATCCCAGGCAGGAGAGGACTCGTCAGAATTGCCAGTGACATGGCCTGCAGGACTATTGGCATTCCTGGGGAAGGAGGAAATTGACACTGAGGGAGTTGGTGGGGTGGTTTGCGTGAGCTTGGTTACAAGAGGAAGGGATTTACTGGTCAGTGGACTGCTTCCGCTGTCGCCCAAAGTTTTTGAACTTGTCACTGACTTATGATGAATGCGCTGCAGGTGACGTATAAGGGAGGATGTTCCGAGGTGGTTAATGTCCTTACCCCTACTTATTACAGCTTGACAAAGGCAACACACGGCTTGACAAATGTTGTCCGCATTTCTGTTGAAATACTTCCACACCGAAGAGCTGATTTTTTTGGTATTTTCACCAGGCATGTCAATGGCCCTATTCCTCCCACGGACAACAGGTGTCTCCCCGGGTGCCTGACTTAAACAAACCACCTCACCATCAGAATCCTCCTGGTCAATTTCCTCCCCAGCGCCAGCAACACCCATATCCTCCTCATCCTGGTGTACTTCAACACTGACATCTTCAATCTGACTATCAGGAACTGGACTGCGGGTGCTCCTTCCAGCACTTGCAGGGGGCGTGCAAATGGTGGAAGGCGCATGCTCTTCACGTCCAGTGTTGGGAAGGTCAGGCATCGCAAACGACACAATTGGACTCTCCTTGTGGATTTGTGATTTCGAAAAACGCACAGTTCTTTGCTGTGCTTTTGCCAGCTTGAGTCTTTTCATTTTTCTAGCGAGAGGCTGAGTGCTTCCATCCTCATGTGAAGCTGAACCACTAGCCATGAACATAGGCCAGGGCCTCAGCCGTTCCTTGCCACTCCGTGTGGTAAATGGCATATTGGCAAGTTTACGCTTCTCCTCCGACAATTTTATTTTAGATTTTTGAGTCCTTTTTTTACTGATATTTGGTGTTTTGGATTTTACATGCTCTGTACTATGACATTGGGCATCGGCCTTGGCAGACGACTTTGATGGCATTTCATCGTCTCGGCCATGACTAGTGGCAGCAGCTTCAGCACGAGGTGGAAGTCGATCTTGATCTTTCCCTATTTTTGGAACCTCAACATTTTTGTTCTCCATATTTTAATAGGCACAACTAAAAGGCACCTCAGGTAAACAATGGAGATGGATGGATACTAGTATACTTATGGATGGACGAGCGACTGCCGACACAGAGGTAGCTACAGCCGTGGACTACCGTACTGCGTCTGCTGCTAATATAGACTGGATGATAATGATATAAAAAATATATATATATCACTACTGCAGCCGGACAGGTATATATTATATAATGACGGACCTGCTGGACACTGTCAGCACTGCAGACTCCTAAAGTAAGCTACTAGTATCAAGAAGATAGAAAAAAAAAACACCACAGGTAGGTGGTATACAATTATGGATGGACGAGCGACTGCCGACACAGAGGTAGCTACAGCCAAGGACTACCGTACTGCGTCTGCTGCTAATATAGACTGGATGATAATGATATAAAAAAATAAGATTTTACTTACCGATAAATCTATTTCTCGTAGTCCGTAGTGGATGCTGGGGACTCCGTCAGGACCATGGGGATTAGCGGCTCCGCAGGAGACAGGGCACAAAAATAAAGCTTTAGGATCAGGTGGTGTGCACTGGCTCCTCCCCCTATGACCCTCCTCCAAGCCTCAGTTAGGATACTGTGCCCGGACGAGCGTACACAATAAGGAAGGATTTTGAATCCCGGGTAAGACTCATACCAGCCACACCAATCACACCGTACAACTTGTGATCTGAACCCAGTTAACAGTATGACAAACGTAGGAGCCTCTGAACAGACGGCTCACAACAATAACAACCCGATTTTTTTGTAACAATAACTATGTACAAGTATTGCAGACAATCCGCACTTGGGATGGGCGCCCAGCATCCACTACGGACTACGAGAAATAGATTTATCGGTAAGTAAAATCTTATTTTCTCTGACGTCCTAGTGGATGCTGGGGACTCCGTCAGGACCATGGGGATTATACCAAAGCTCCCAAACGGGCGGGAGAGTGCGGATGACTCTGCAGCACCGAATGAGAGAACTCCAGGTCCTCTTTAGCCAGGGTATCAAATTTGTAGAATTTTACAAACGTGTTCTCCCCCGACCACGTAGCTGCTCGGCAGAGTTGTAATGCCGAGACCCCTCGGGCAGCCGCCCAGGATGAGCCCACCTTCCTTGTGGAATGGGCCTTGACAGATTTAGGCTGTGGCAGGCCTGCCACAGAATGTGCAAGTTGAAATGTGCTACAAATCCAACGAGCAATCGTCTGCTTAGAAGCAAGAGCACCCAGTTTGTTGGGTGCATACAGGATAACAGCAAGTCAGTTTTCCTGACTCCAGCCGTCCTGGAAACCTATATTTTCAGGGCCCTGACAACATCTAGCAACTTGGAGTCCTCCAAGTCCCTAGTAGCCGCAGGTACCACAATAAGCTGGTTCAGGTGAAACGCTGACACCACCTTAGGGAGAAACTGGGGACGAGTCCGCAGCTCTGCCCTGTCTGAATGGACAATCAGATATGGCTTTTGTGAGACAAAGCCGCCAATTCTGACACTCGCCTGGCCGAGGCCAGGGCCAACAGCATGGTCACTTTTCATGTGAGATATTTCAAATCCACAGATTTGAGCGGTTTAAATGTGATTTGAGGAATCCCAGAACTACCTTGAGATCCCACAGTGCCACTGGAGGCACAAAAAGGGGGTTGTATATGCAATACTCCCTTGACAAACTTCTGGACATCAGGAACTGAAGCCAATTCTTTCTGGAAGAAAATTGACAGGGCCGAAATTTGAACCTTAATGGACCCCAATTTGAGGCCCATAGACACTCCTGTTTGCAGGAAATGCAGGAATCGACCGAGTTGAAATTTCTTCGTGGGGCCTTCCTGGACTCACACAACGCAACATATTTTCGCCACATGTGGTGAATGTTGTGCGGTCACCTCCTTCCTGGCTTTGACCAGGGTAGGAATGACCTCTTCCGGAATGCCTTTTTCCCTTAGGATCCGGCGTTCCACCGCCATGCCGTCAAACGCAGCCGCGGTAAGTCTTGGAACAGACCTGGTACTTGCTGAAGCAAGTCCCTTCTTAGCGGCAGAGGCCATGAGTCCTCTGTGAGCATCTCTTGAAGATCCGGGTACCAAGTCCTTCTTGGCCAATCCGGAGCCACGAGTATAGTTCTTACTCCTCTACGTCTTATAATTCTCAGTACCTTAGGTATGAGAAGCAGAGGAGGGAACACATACACCGACTGGTACACCCACGGTGTTACCAGAACGTCCACAGCTATTGCCTGAGGGTCTCTTGACCTGGCGCAATACCTGTCCAGTTTTTTGTTCAGGCGGGACGCCATCGTGTCCACCTTTGGTCTTTCCCAACGGTTCACAATCATGTGGAAGACTTCCCGATGAAGTCCCCACTCTCCCGGGTGGAGGTCGTGCTGAGGAAGTCTGCTTCCCAGTTGTCCACTCCCAGAATGAACACTGCTGACAGTGCTATCACATGATTTTCCGCCCAGCGAAGAATCCTTGCATTTTCTGCCATTGCCCTCCTGCTTCTTGTGCCGCCCTGTCTGTTTACGTGGGCGACTGCCGTGATGTTGTCCCACTGGATCAATACCGGCTGACCTTGAAGCAGAGGTCTTGCTAAGCTTAGAGCATTGTAAATTGCTCTTAGCTCCAGTATATTTATGTGGAGAGAAGTCTCCAGACTTGATCACACTCCCTGGAAATTTTTTCCTTGTGTGACTGCTCCCCAGCCTTTCAGGCTGGCATCCGTGGTCACCAGGACCCAGTCCTGAATGCCGAATCTGTGGCCCTTTAGTAGATGAGCACTCTGCAGCCACCACAGAAGAGACACCCTTGTCCTTGGAGACAGGGTTATCCGCTGATGCATCTGAAGATGCGATCCGGACCATTTTTCCAGCAGATCCCACTGAAAAGTTCTTGCGTGAAATCTGCCGAATGGAATCGCTTCGTAAGAAGCCACCAATTTTCCCAGGACCCTTGTGCAATGATGCACTGACACTTTTCCTGGTTTTAGGAGGTTCCTGACTAGCTCGGATAACTCCCTGGCTTTCTCCTCCGGGAGAAACACCTTTTTCTGGACAGTGTCCAGAATCATCCCTAGGAACAGCAGACGTGTCGTCGGAGACAGCTGCGATTTTGGAATATTCAGAATCCACCCGTGCTGTCGTAGAACTACTTGAGATAGTGCTACTCCGACCTTCAACTGTTCTCTGGACCTTGCCCTTATCAGGAGATCGTCCAAGTAAGGGATAATTAAGACGCCTTTTCTTTGAAGAAGAATCATCATTTCGGCCATTACCTTGGTAAAGACCCGGGGTGCCGTGGACAATCCAAACGGCAGCGTCTGAAACTGATAGTGACAGTTTTGTACCACGAACCTGAGGTACCCTTGGTGAGAAGGGCAAATTGGGACATGGAGGTAAGCATCCTTGATGTCCCGGGACACCATATAGTCCCCTTCTTCCTGGTTCGCTATCACTGCTCTGAGTGACTCCATCTTGATTTGAACCTTTGTATGTAAGTGTTCAAATATTTCAGATTTAGAATAGGTCTCACCGAGCCGTCTGGCTTCAGTACCACAATATAGTGTGGAATAATACCCCTTTCCTTGTTGTAGGAGGGGTACTTTGATTATCACCTGCTGGGAATACAGCTTGTGAATTGTTTCCAATACTGCCTCCCTGTCGGAGGGAGACGTTGGTAAAGCAGACTTCAGGAACCTGCGAGGGGGAGACGTCTCGAATTTCCAATCTGTACCCCTGGGATACTACTTGTAGGATCCAGGGGTCCACTTGCGAGTGAGCCCACTGCGCGCTGAAACTCTTGAGACGACCCCCCACCGCACCTGAGTCCACTTGTACGGCCCCAGCGTCATGCTGAGGACTTGGCAAAAGCGGTGGAGGGCTTTTGTTCCTGGGAATGGGCTGCCTGTTGCAGTCTTCTTCCCTTTCCTCTATCCCTGGGCAGATATGACTGGCCTTTTGCCTGCTTGCCATTATGGGGACGAAAGGACTGAGGCTGAAAAGACGGTGTCTTTTTCTGCTGAGATGTGACTTGGGGTAATAAAAAGTGGATTTTCCAGCTGTTGCCGTGGCCACCAGGTCCGATGGACCGACCCCAAATAACTTATTACGGCAATACTTCCATGTGCCGTTTGGAATCTGCATCACCTGACCACTGTCGTGTCCATAAACAACTTCTGGCAGATATGGACATCGCACTTACTCTTGATGCCAGAGTGCAAATATCCCTCTGTGCATCTCGCATATATAGAAATGCATCCTTTAAATGCTCTATAGTCAATAAAATACTGTCCCTGTCAAGGGTATCAATATTTTCAGTCAGGGAATCCGACCAAGCCACCCCAGCGCTGCACATCCAGGCTGAGGCGATCGCTGGTCGCAGTATAACACCAGTATGTGTGTATATACTTTTTAGGATATTTTCCAGCCTCCTATCAGCTGGCTCCTTGAGGGCGGCCCTATCTGGAGACGGTACCGCCACTTGTTTTGATAAGCGTGTGAGCGCCTTATCCACCCTAAGGGGCGTTTCCCAACGCGCCCTAACTTCTGGCGGGAAAGGGTATACCGCCAATAATTTTCTATCGGGGGAAACCCACGCATCATCACACACTTCATTTAATTTATCTGATTCAGGAAAAACTACAGGTAGTTTTTTCACACTCCACATAATACCCTTTTTTGTGGTACTTGTAGTATCAGAAATATATAACACCTCCTTCATTGCCCTTAACAAGTAACGTGTGGCCCTAAAGGAAAATACGTTTGTTTCTTCACCGTCGACACTGGAGTCAGTGTCCGTGTCGACCGACTGAGGTAAAAGGACGTTTTAACGCCCCTGACGGTGTTTGAGACGCCTGGACAGGTACTAATTGGTTTGCCGGCCGTCTCATGTCGTCAACCGACCTTGCAGCGTGTTGACATTATCACGTAATTCCTTAAATAAGCCATCCATTCCGGTGTCGACTCCCTAGAGTGTGACATCACCATTACAGGCAATTGCTCCGCCTCCTCACCAACATCGTCCTCATACATGTCGACACACACGTACCGACACACAGCACACACACAGGGAATGCTCTGATAGAGGACAGGACCCCACTAGCCCTTTGGAGAGACAGAGGGAGAGTTTGCCAGCACACACCAAAACGCTATAATTATACAGGGACAACCTTTATATAAGTGTTTTTCCCTTATAGCATCTTAATATATATAATCATATCGCCAAATAAGTGCCCCCCCTCTCTGTTTTAACCCTCTGTTTCTGTAGTGCAGTGCAGGGGAGAGCCTGGGAGCCTTCCCACCAGCATTTCTGTGAGGGAAAATGGCGCTGTGTGCTGAGGAGAATAGGCCCCGCCCCCTTTTCGGCGGGCTTCTTCTCCCGTTTTTCTGAGACCTGGCAGGGGTTAAATACATCCATATAGCCCCAGGGGCTATATGTGATGTATTTTTTAGCCAGAACAAGGTATTCTCATTGCTGCCCAGGGCGCCCCCTGCAGCGCCCTGCACCCTCCGTGACCGCTGGTGTGAAGTGTGTGACAACAATGGCGCACAGCTGCAGTGCTGTGCGCTACCTCATGAAGACTGAAAAGTCTTCTTCCGCCGGTTTCTGGACCTCTTCACTTTTCGGCATCTGCAAGGGGGTCGGCGGCGCGGCTCCGGGACCGGACTCCATGGCTGGGCCTGTGTTCGATCCCTCTGGAGCTAATGGTGTCCAGTAGCCTAAGAAGCCAATCCATCCTGCACGCAGGTGAGTTCACTTCTTCTCCCCTAAGTCCCTCGTTGCAGTGAGCCTGTTGCCAGCAGGACTCACTGTAAAATAAAAAACCTAAAAACTTTTTCTAAGCAGCTCTTTAGGAGAGCCACCTAGATTGCACCCTGCTCGGACGGGCACAAAAACCTAACTGAGGCTTGGAGGAGGGTCATAGGGGGAGGAGCCAGTGCACACCACCTGATCCTAAAGCTTTATTTTTGTGCCCTGTCTCCTGCGGAGCCGCTAATCCCCATGGTCCTGACGGAGTCCCCAGCATCCACTAGGACGTCAGAGAAATATATATATATCACTACTGCAGCCGGACAGGTATATATTATATAATGACGGACCTGCTGGACACTGTCAGCACTGCAGACTCCTAAAGTAAGCTACTAGTATCAAGAAGATAGAAGAAAAAAAAACCACCACAGGTAGGTGGTATACAATTATGGATGGACGAGCGACTGCCGACACAGAGGTAGCTACAGCCGTGGACTACCGTACTGCGTCTGCTGCTAATATAGACTGGATGACAATGATATAAAAAATATATATATATCACTACTGCAGCCGGACAGGTATATATTATATAATGACGGACCTGCTGGACACTGTCAGCACTGCAGACTCCTAAAGTAAGCTACTAGTATCAAGAAGATAGAAAAAAAAAACACCACAGGTAGGTGGTATACAATTATGGATGGACGAGCGACTGCCGACACAGAGGTAGCTACAGCCGTGGACTGCCGTACTGCGTCTGCTGCTAATATAGACTGGATGATAATGATATAAAAATATATATATATCACTACTGCAGCCGGACAGGTATATATTATATAATGACGGACCTGCTGGACACTGTCAGCACTGCAGACTCCTAAAGTAAGCTACTAGTATCAAGAAGATAGAAGAAAAAAAAACACCACAGGTAGGTGGTATACAATTATGGATGGACGAGCGACTGCCGACACAGAGGTAGCTACAGCCGTGGACTACCGTACTGCGTCTGCTGCTAATATAGACTGGATGATAATGATATAAAAAATATATATATATCACTACTGCAGCCGGACAGGTATATATTATATAATGACGGACCTGCTGGACACTGTCAGCACTGCAGACTCCTAAAGTAAGCTACTAGTATCAAGAAGATAGAAAAAAAAAAACCCCACAGGTAGGTGGTATACAATTATGGATGGACGAGCGACTGCCGACACAGAGGTAGCTACAGCCGTGGACTACCGTACTGCGTCTGCTGCTAATATAGACTGGATGATAATGATATAAAAAATATATATATATCACTACTGCAGCCGGACAGGTATATATTATATAATGACGGACCTGCTGGACACTGTCAGCACTGCAGACTCCTAAAGTAAGCTACTAGTATCAAGAAGATAGAAAAAAAACAAAACACAACAGGTAGGTGGTATACAATTATGGATGGACGAGCGACTGCCGACACAGAGGTAGCTACAGCCGTGGACTACCGTACTGCGTCTGCTGCTAATATAGACTGGATGATAATGATATAAAATATATATATATATCACTACTGCAGCCGGACAGGTATATATTATATAATGACGGACCTGCTGGACACTGTCAGCACTGCAGACTCCTAAAGTAAGCTACTAGTATCAAGAAGATAGAAAGAAAAAAAAAACACAACAGGTAGGTGGTATACAATTATGGATGGACGAGCGACTGCCGACACAGAGGTAGCTACAGCCGTGGACTACCGTACTGCGTCTGCTGCTAATATAGACTGGATGATAATGATATAAAAAATATATATATATCACTACTGCAGCCGGACAGGTATATATTATATAATGACGGACCTGCTGGACACTGTCAGCACTGCAGACTCCTAAAGTTAACTACTAGTATGAAGAAGATAGAAAAAAAAAAACCACCACAGGTAGGTATACAATTATGGACGAGCGACTGCCGACACAGAGGTAGCTACAGCCGTGGACTACCGTACTGCGTCTGCTGCTAGTATAGACTGGATGATAATGATATAAAAAATATATATATATCACTACTGCAGGACAGGTATATATTATATAATGACGGACCTGCTGGACACTGTCAGCAGAATGCGTTTATAGAATAAAAACACCACACGACGAGTGTTTAACTTTTTCAGGCAGACAATCACAATATACTGGTGGTCACTGGTCACTGGTCAGTCACACTGGCAGTGGCACTCTGGCAGCAAAAGTGTGCACTGTTAAATATATGTACTCCTGCTATAACTGCTCCCCAGTCTCCCCCACAATTAAGCTGTGTGAGCACTGCAGTGAGCACTCAGCACAGTCAGATATACATAGATGATGCAGCACACTGAGGCTGAGCACAGATATGGTATACTGTTACTGTGTCACTGTGTATCGTTTTTTTTCAGGCAGAGAACGGATTATATTAAATAATAATAAAACTGCACTGGTGGTCACTGGTCAGTCACTAGTAAACTCTGCACTCTCTGAGTACTCCTAAGCTCCAGTAAATCAAGTGTCTCACTCTCACTATCTATCTATTTCTATTCTAAACGGAGAGGACGCCAGCCACGTCCTCTCCCTATCAATCTCAATGCACGTGTGAAAATGGCGGCGACGCGCGGCTCCTTATATAGAATCCGAGTCTCGCGATAGAATACGAGCCTCGCGAGAATCCGACAGCGGGATGATGACGTTCGGGCGCGCTCGGGTTAGCCGAGCAAGGCGGGAAGATCCGAGTCTGCCTCGGACCCGTGTAAAAAGCGTGAAGTTCGGGGGGGTTCGGTTTCCGAGAAACCGAACCCGCTCATCACTATACAGCACTGGTGCCAGGTATTACATACAGCACCAGTTCCAGGTATTATATACAGCACCAGTCCCAGGTATTACATACAGCACCAGTCCCAGGTATTATATACAGCACTGGTCCCAGGTATTACATACAGCACCAGTTCCAGGTATTATATACAGCACCAGTCCCAGGTACTACATACAGCACCAGTCCCAGGCATTATATACAGCACTGGTCCCAGGTATTATATATTGCACCAGTCCCAGGCATTATATACAGCACTGGTCTCAGGTATTATATACAGCACCAGTCCCAGGTATTATATACAGCACCAGTCCCAGGTATTTTATATATCACCAGTCCCAAGTATTAGATACAGCACTGATGAAAAGTAAGCACCAGTCCCAGGTATTATATATAGCACCTGTCCCAGCTATTTGATACAGCTCCTGTCCCAGGTAGTGCACACTGTACAGCATTGTCCCCAAGTATTATATACAGCACCTGGTTCCAGGTATTAGATAGAGCACCGGTCCCTGGTATTATATAAGTTACCCATAGTGTTGGTTACTGGGCCCCAGTACTAAGACGCCCTACGTTGGGAGTGTGGGGCCTGCTCATACCATCTTACACTCTATAGGGGATATGGCTGTACACAATGGGGAGCAGGAGGCGGAGCCTCCACAGTTAGGAGGTTGATAAATGACTGACCATGGGGAATGTAATGGTGGTAATGTGTCCATTTACCGCAGCAATCCTGTGACTCTGTCCATGCCAAAGACGACCCTTGACCTGAGCCGCTAAAGTCCCAACCTGTCCATAGTGTCCACACAATGGGTACCATATAGTGCTGAATTATAACTTGTTTTATATTCTACGTGTAGTTATAATTCTTAGAAGAAGTGTACAGTATATTGTGTAATACAAGCACAGAGCTTTCCCGTGTGCAGTAGACATGCTGGGTTTTGTAGTGCTCCACTGCAGCTGGACAGTAATACCCCTTTTACACTCGCATGAAAATCCCGGGATATTGCACGTGAACGCGCATCATCCCGGGATTTTTGTGAGTGTGAAAGGGTACAGGGACAATTTCCCAGGACGAGCATCCCGGGATTTCAACCCTGGTCTCGACCAGGGTTGAATCCGGGACCGTCCCGGGAAGCTGGGTAGTGTGAAAGGGCCCGTCCCGGGATTCACTATTCCGGGACTGTTAAAAGCCCTCGGATTGGAGCTTTCTTCGGCTTGTCACCCATTGTCAGCAGCCCGGCTGCCCGTGTAAACCGTGTGCGGCAGGCGGGGGTTCCCGGGGCGGGGTGCGATGTGCTCCATTACCCCGGGCTGTACGCGCTGAGTGTCCAGGACGTGTGCCCCCGGGTGCCCGGTATCTGCCATCCGTGGGGTCAGCTGGGAACGGTGGTGGGGGCAGCCGGAGGGAGTGCTTGGTGCCCGCCGCTAGTGGGAGGGGGGACCTGCCCTGTGCACGCCGCAGCCTCCCCTTCATTGTCTCCGTGCGCCGCTGCTGGGCATGTCGTCCATGCAGTGGCGTAAGTTCGTCCCAGTTGCCCGGAGGCAAGATAAATATTGGTGCCCCCCCATTTCTTATATCAAGATAAGTGTGTGTGTGTGTGTGTGTGTGTGTGTAACAGCAGACACTTTACTGATAAAGCTACGTGTAATTGTCAGAGAAGTATCTTCATATAGTCAAAATTCTCATATTTCCTATACAGGCACAAACAGCTTCATCAGTAAGGTGTCTGCTTCCAGTGTAATAGGTCATGGGTTCTAATCCTGGGTGTGACACTTGTAAAATGTGTATAATAAAGAGGGTGTGATTTGTAAGGTGCAGGGGCCAGTGAGGAAATCGGCCACTGAAAAGATAGCGGCAGCTATCAATTAACTTAATTCACTGGTGTCACAGAATAGGAGGATAGGTGCCCCCCTTCAGAGCAGGAGCCCGGCGGCAGATGACTCCGTTGCCTCCCAGAGTTCTGCCTCTGCTTCCATGCCTCATATGCCGCATCCCCGGTGCCTCATCCCTGGCTGCTCCGTACGCCCCATCCCCGGGAGCTCTGGCCGCTGTGAGGGGTGGCTGCAGGCATGTGGGCTGTATGTGACACTGAGCATATATACAGTGTTGCTGCATGCCGTATGGTTATAGTGCATGTTGCAGGGATATCCCGGGATCAGTGTAAATGGGGCTGTCCCGGGTCGATCCCAGGTCTTAGTGCAGTGTGAAAGGGGTCAGTCCCGGGAAGGCATCCTGGGACGCATAAATGATGCAGTAGAGGTCGGTTCTTGGGTGATCGGATGCATTTTACACTATTTCAACAGTTTTTAATTTGCATCATGAACATCGCTGTATCCTAGTCTGGAGGTCAGACATACATGGTATTATGGATAAGACGCACGGGGAGGCCTAATTATCATAGCGCTGCATCTCGGGAGGGCAATAAGCAGACAGCACATTCCTTTCATCTCTCTTGTTATTATATACCGCAGTATAAAGTTATAAATATTTATTTTACAGTTGTCAAAAATAGATGTTAAACATTTTCTTTTTGTATTTTTTTTCTTAAACTAAGCAAAGCTAAAAAGCCAACACGCGGGAACCAGACGCCAGCGCTACTGAGAACAGTGTCGTGAAGGCGTACGTTAACGCTTCCTGTTCCGTACCATCGGAGTGGTTGAGTATCGCTGAGCTGCCTCGGCGATACGTTATGATAAATTGTGATAATGCAGGATTTTTATTCATTGTTATAAAAAAAAAAAAACACTATTACTTATTCCTTACTTATTCCTATTTGTAAGAACTGGGGTAAAAAACCAAAACTAAACTGACCTGAAATTTTGATTCCAAAATCCCCCCCAAAAAACGTGCATTTAGGCCGATTTTCTTCTGTCTGGAGCGCAGTGTGCACGGTTTTCATTTTGCAAATAGAATTTCAGGACGGATCAATTTTCAGTTGTTACGAAGCGGAAAAAAATACAAATGTAACATTTTATATCAGGTTTCTCTTAGTTATCCATTTGTTGGTGCTGTACCTTGTACAGGAAAACAGTGACTTACAGTTCAAGACAATATAGGACAAGTACAGGGTATATTATCATAACTGTATCAATAGACGACGCTGACATAGGTATTAGGGTGGAAGAGAACGGAGGGATTCTGTGCCTACGAAGGGAGTATGGCGTAGAAGAGGGTGTAAGTAAGAGAAGGAAATGCACATGAGGGAAGAGGGCCCTGCTTGTGAGAGCTTGTGAGAGCTTACATTCTAAAGGGGAGGGGCAGACAGACAGGGGTGACACAGATGGGGTAGTCAGTGAGCGTAGGACAGAGGGTTACAAAGTGTCCTGGACTGAATGATGGTGGTCATTCCGAGTTGTTCGCTCGCTAGCAGTTTTTAGCAGCCGTGCAAGCGCTATGCCGCCGCCCACTGGGAGGTTATTTTAGCTTAGCAGAAGTGTGAACGAATGTATCGCAGAGCGGCTACAAATTTTTTTGTGCAGTTTCAGAGTAGCTCAAAACCTACTCAGCGCTTGCGATCACTTCAGACTGTTCAGTTCCTGTTTTAACGTCACAAACCCGCCCTGCGTTCGCCCAGCCACGCCTGCATTTTTCATGGCATGCCTGCGTTTTCCGAACACTCCCTGAAAATGGTCAGTTGACACCCAGAAATGCCCTCTTCATGTCAATCACTCTGCGGCATACTTACCTACTCTCCCGGAAGCTGCGGGAGGCTCCCGTTTTTTGGGGTAGCCCCCCGCACCCCCGGAAGAGTGGGCAGGTCTCCCGCATCCTGCTCGCACCCTAGTGATGCGAGCAGGATGGAGAGATAACCTCCCGCGGGTCCGTCGGGTGGAGAAGGGGTTAAAATGACGCAAATCGCGTCGTTTTAGCCCCGCCCCCTTCCCGCGGACCCGCGAATCGCGGCATTTCCCGATGCGGGGGCGGGGCTTAGTGATGTCACAGTCCGGCCCCACCCCCCGAAGACACTGCAGTGTCTCCTCACCGGGCTTCTCCCGGAGAGGAGAAATCAAATGTAGGTTATACCCCTTTTCCACTAGCTCAAAAAACACGGGTAAATGCACGGGGGCGCGCATTTACCCGTGTTTTTTGCTAGTGGAAAAGGGTAAACCCGGATCAAGTGATCCGGGAATCCTACCCTGGTAGCTAGCCGCTAGCTGTCTAGTGTGAACGGGAGCCGTGTCGAGGTGACACGGCTCCCGTTCACAGTGCATAGGGAAGGCGGCGCTGGGAGATCATGTGATCTCCCTGCGCCGCCCCTGCCGTGTCACTAGAAGCGTCACCAACCCGGCATTTGCCGGGTTGTGTCTGCTAATGGGAAAGGGACCGAGCACGGGTCGCAGCAGGGGGCAGCTCCCGTGTCAGGCTCCCGGCTGCGACCCGTGCTCGTTAGTGGAAAAGGGGTATAACTATGCTCTGCGGCCAGCAGTGCGACTGAAATGCTTCACTAGACCCTGTGCAAAACTGCATCGTTCGTTGTGCTCGTACGACGCGTGTGCGCATTGCTCCGCATACGTATGCGCAGAAGTGCCATTTTTTTATCCTGATCGCTGCGCTGCGAACAACTGCACCTAGTGATCAACTCGGAATGACCCTGATGTCTCCTCGGAGCTCTGATAGTTAGTGCTTATTGCACACCAGACTATAGCTCCACTCTATCAATGCCAGGCGCACTTACCAGTAATTATCCTCTCCCAGTATATTATATGAGAATGGTGCTGCTGCCAAACTGCTTTTTAAAACACAATTGCAGCCTATTACGGTGAGTGTTTTACTGCTCTATAACTCACGGCTGTCAGGCGAGATGTGTGAGAGGGAGTCCTGAGGACTCACCAAGTGCCAATTACCTAACACCAGGGAATACAGCCTCCTATGCACATTAGCCGGCCGTATTCCCTTCTCCTGACTGATGGAGGGGACTACTGACTGCTATGGGGTCATTCACTCTGCAGAAATAAGGCTGCATTTCCCTATTATACTAGAATGACATCTACAGATGAGAAGGCACATAGAATCCGTGGCCTGCTGGGACTTGCAGTGCCACAGACCTCCACTACTGTGGATAAATTAATATACAAGACTTCTGACAGGACCTATACGCATAAATGATACAGTCACAAGAAGAACTTGGACATCATGAGCCTGATGCGGAGCCTACAGCCATGGCGGAGCGGAGCTTGCGTGTTTCTGCACTGCTCATGCTCCAGAACAAATAAGGACAGGCGAGATGACTATAAATATCTCACATGTATTATATATATATATATCCTATATAATTGCCCAGATCTGTCCCTCTGTGACTGTGTGTATACCGCTGGGCGTGGCTAGGAGCTCTCATTTGGGTTAGCAGCAGGTCTATCACACCCAGTCCACAGCTGATTGGGCGAGAAACGCCCTCCCACACAGGTTACATCCAATGGAAGGCTCTGCCCTTTGGCTGCTGTGTGTTCCCAGAGCAGGATTAACAATGGGACTGATGGAGCTGCAGCTCCAGCCCTACACCCCAAAATACTCCCACTGCATCTGCAGCAACACACCCTCCAACAATTTACCCATAAAAATCGCTACAAACCCAAAAGGGGGCATGGCCACGCCCCTTTTCCTATACTTTTAATGGAAGTTTGGAGATCCAGAAATCGGCGCAGACCATAAAAAAAGGGACTGTACCTGCCAAAAAGGTGCAGCTGGAGGGTATGTCACTGCATCTGCAGCAAGTCTCTGCGCTGTAGATAGGAAAAAAACATCCTTTTATTGCAGCGTCCTATGTCCTGCTGCCAGTCCGCCTGCCCCCTCCGGCATAAACAATCCCCACTCCCTAGCCGCGCCGCAGGTGGAACAAAAGCGCCGCCTTCTCTCTGAGCCCCGGCGCCTCCTCTGCGAGTGATGTCACAGAAGTGCCTCCCAGCCACAGCCGCGCCCAGATCCCCAGAGGCCCTGACTCCGCAACACAGCACACTGCACAGCACTCTCACCTTTTACATTGATTCAGCCAGTCAGTCAGTACTGCCAGCCAGTCACTATTGTTAGCGCCGGTGTCCCAAAGCGCCGCATTACAGGGAAGCAGACGCACTAAATAAACTACAACTCCCAGCAGCCCTTAGTGCAGGAGCATTCCAGCCCTTAGGGCTACTGGGAGCTGCAGTTTATTGAGTACATCTTCTTCCCTGTAATGCGGCGCGTTGTGACACCGGCGCTAACAATTGTCACTGGCTGCTGTGCGAGTCTCCGGGAGAGCCACTGCCAAACGGAGGACAGCAGCTTAACTGCTTCCAGGAGGAGAAGCATTACCCCCTCCCCCACTCGCAGTACCTCCAGGCCCCATCCGCGGCACCCCCCCACACACCCCCTCCACCACCCGCGGCGGCTCCGGACCTCTCCCCTACCCGCAGCACTACCTCACCAGCCCATCCCCTACCCGCAGCACCACCTCACCAGCCCCACACGCACGGTACCCCCGGACCCCTTCACCCATCCGCGTCTCCCCCACACCTGCCACTCCCCCAACCACAGGACCTACTAGGTGATTCATCAGGCCCTGCGTGCGCTGTTCACGCCATTGCAAGGAGCTACAACCCCTTAACCATCGCACGCCCTTTGTCCGTGCAATATTTAACCACTCACACAATTATGATTGAAGGTAATACTCCATATAATACAAATATTGCCCGCCACAAGGGTGTGCAAGGCTTTAGGGCGCAATGAATCGCCTAGTATATATATATATATGTATATCCCTACACAGGTGCACATAATAATGTGGACACTGCACACCTGCTTGTTAATGCAAATATCTGATCAATGCATAAAAACATGCAGACCTGGTCAAGAGGTTCAGTTGTTGTTCAGACCAAACACCAGAATGGGCGAGAAAAGTGACAAAACAGTGGAATAATACTGGTGTCACTTGGTGTGGTTTGGGTTCCTCAGAAACAGCTGATTTAGTGGAATAGTCACACACAACAACGTGGAGTGCAAAACAAAAACCATCCAGAGAGCGGCACACTGTATGTACACATAGACATCTGCAGATACATACATGAATAAGTATGAACACAGGAGCCTAGCCCTAGTGGCAGGTTTAATTGTTTAAAAGAATATGGTCTCCCCACGTTTGGCGTGGAAGAGTGGCAATTGCTCATGTTAGCCGTGCATGTATAGACGGATGTGTCTCCTCTGTGAGGAAAGGAATAGTAGCCACAGTATAATGTAATGTGTATTTATAGAGAGAAGCGCTTGTAGGACGTTGATCTGAGACTCAATGACAAGTGTGCGGGAACGGTGAATGTACTATCACTGACCAGACCAACAGACCCTGAGGAGACGTCTCTCATCGTTTCTCTCCTCAGGAAGATATGTGTGTACAGAACACTAACGCTGTAAATCACAAATGTCTTACTCCAGCCCTGCAGCGTGTCACATCCAGGCAGCCACGTAACTGCCTGTGTAATCTGCTGGAGGCGCCATCTTTCAGTTGCTGTCTTCAGAAAGATGGCGCCACACTGTTATAGCAAAGACTCTGGCGCTGCACCAGAGCATTTACTATCTCCTGCGTACAGATGGGTCCACATTTATCTTGGCCTTTAATAGGATTATTTGAGACTGGGCAGTCGGACTTAATCCCCTGCTGTAATGACTTAATCTCCTGCTGTATTGTTCTCTGTATTGTATTGCAGCTGAGAACAATAGAGGAAGGGTTTATGCTATTAAGTCATGTTGTGCCTAGGCGCAGAAAACTAGTCAAGATAACCGTGAACCCATCTGTATGTGACGCCTTCCCGATAACCACTGCAAAGATGGAGATAGGTGCCCGCCACATGGAGGTCGGTTGGGGATACTGCACATGGAATCTCGGGTCATTAATATGCCGCTGCATACAGGACTGGGATTCAGGGCCTAGGGATGGCATTCATCCATTGATTACTCTAAATCATCAATGATTTATGGCCGATGTTTAATACTTTTGCCATTGATGGGGGAGAACCAGATGATTTACAACCATCGATGGTACAGAACCACCCAACAGTTTTTATTCTTAACAAGGTACCGGGACACAGAGCATAGCACCGCCCCTGACACCTATGAAGTCCCGCCCCAGGTTCTGACTGGCCCATGGTCCAGTCAGTGAAAGAACAGGGATGACCGTCCATTGCATAGTTTTCAACCATCAATGGTTACTTACCAATTCACCATCGATGGTAACACACATATGGCCAGCCCTATCAGGGCAGCCAGATCTGTGTCCATCTCCTCACATGCTGGGGGCTGCCTCCCGATGCATCTGTAATTAGATTGCGGCCGCATTGGAACTAAGGTTGACCCCCTGGCAGCGCAGCCTGGCAATCTGCACTGCGGCCCGCATCAGCAGCTGGGTCTGAATGACCCCCAAGATCTCCACCTCCGTAACTACAAGTTTCTAAAAAAGAAATATTCTTCCGCACCTGAAAGTTTTACGTTTGCATTATTCCTATAAACCAGCACATATGGGGGGGAAGGGGGGCAGTGGTCCTTTAAGGAGGAGCTTTGGGCCTGAAATGTATGAAATCCCGCTAAACCCTGCAGATGTCTAGCCAGCTGCAACAGGCCGGGCTTCGTTTGATTAAGAGCTGGAGGCTGTTTACCATTCTAAAGCCTAAATCTGCCCAGACCTCCCTCTAGGCCTCTGCTGGCGCTTTCGGCGGCGTCTGGCACCTGAAAGAACATTGCATGGACGCAGAGCAGAAGGAATGGGGAATTAAGCCCAAGTTTGTGGACAGAGAATATTCCCTGCTGGAGCTGTGTAATGTTCTCTCTCATTATCCGGCGCAGGCTGTGTGTGCGTCTCCCTCCCCGCCGTCCTCTGTATTGATCTTCCCTGATTGTGCCGGAGCCCGGCCTGTGTACGCTGTGCCCACTGATTACACTGAAGGCTTCTTATTCAGCGTTTATCTGAGAATAAATCCACCCAGCAGCAGAATAACTGCAGACAGCATAAACTTTCCCTTTCTACCTGTTATTGTACTGGCTGTGCTATGTGTTATGTGTGCGGTGTCTTATTATATAGCTCCAGTAATGTTTCTCACATATGGGACCCGCGGGAGAGGAATGAGGGAATATACTTTAATATTCTCCAAGGGTCACAATTATCAGTGCAGTTACAGCACGAGGGTGACTCGGTTTATTGCTGCTAGAAATCAATTATCTCTTCCATATACCAAAATGGAGGCAGCTGAACAACTAAGGGTTAAATCACTGCTGTGCCGAGCCAGTCTCCCCGTATGCGTGGCTCATACGTGCACGGTGCCAGTGAAAGCGCAGCCTTGGGGAGTTCATTATTATACTGCAATCAACCAAAACTGCTTCAATGTCACGTAGTAGCAAAAAATAAGGTTTAAAAAAATGCAGCATATAGGAGGTGTGGTGACCAGTACATGGTATATATGAGGTGACCAGTACAGGGTATATACTGTATGAGGTGGCCAGTACAGGGTATATATGAGGTGAGGTGACCAGTACATGTTATATATGAGGTGAGGTGACCAGTACAGGGTATATATGAGGTGACCAGTACATGGTATATATGAGGTGACCAGTACAGGGTATATACTGTATGAGGTGACCAGTACAGGGTATATATGAGCCAGGTGAGGTGACCAGTACATGGTATATATGAGGTGAGGTGACCAGTACAGGGTATATATGAGGTGACCAGTAGATGGTATATATGAGGTGACCAGTACAGGGTATATACTGTATGAGGTGACCAGTACAGGGTATATATGAGGTGAGGTGAGGTGACCAGTACATGGTATATATGAGGTGAGGTGACCAGTACAGGGTATATATGAGGTGACCAGAACATGGTATATATGAGGTGACCAGTACAGGGTATATAGGAGGTGAGGTGACCAGTACATGTTATATATGAGGTGAGGTGACCAGTACAGGGTATATATGAGGTGACCAGTAAATGGTATATATGAGGTGACCAGTACAGGGTATATACTGTATGAGGTGACCAGTACAGGGTATATATGAGGTGACCAGTACATGGTATATATGAGGTGACCAGTACAGGGTATATACTGTATGAGGTGACCAGTACAGGGTATATATGAGGTGAGGTGACCAGTACATGGTATATATGAGGTGACCAGTACATGGTATATATGAGGTGACCAGTACATGGTATATACTGTATGAGGTGACCAGTACAGGGTATATATGAGGTGAGGTGACCAGTACATGGTATATATGAGGTGAGGTGACCAGTACAGGGTATATATGAGGTGACCAGTACATGGTATATATGAGGTGACCAGTACAGGGTATATACTGTATGAGGTGACCAGTACAGGGTATATATGAGGTGAGGTAAGGTGACCAGTACATGGTATATATGAGGTGAGGTGACCAGTACAGGGTATATATGAGGTGACCAGAACATGGTATATATGAGGTGACCAGTACAGGGCATATACTGTATGAGGTGACCAGTACAGGGTATATATGAGGTGAGGTGACCAGTACATGGTATATATGAGGTGAGGTGATCGGTACAGGATATATATTAGGTGAGGTTATCGGTATAGGATATATATGAGATGAGGTGATTGGTACATGATATACTGTATATGAGATGAGGTGATGGGTACAGGGTATATATAAGGTGAGATGACCGGTACAGGATATATATGGGGTGAGGTGACCGGTACAGTATATATATGAGGTGGGTGATCGATACATGATATACATGAGATGATGTGACCGGTACAGGATATATATGATGTGAGGTGACCGGTACAGGATATATATGAGGTGTGGTGACCGGTATAGGGTATATGTAAGGTGAGGTGATCAGTACAGGGTATATATGAGGAGAGGTGACCGGTACAGGGTATATATGAGGTGAAGTGATCGGTATAGGGTATATATGAGATGAGGTGACTGGTGCCGGATATATATGAGGTGAGGTGACCTGTACAGGATATATATGAGGTGAGGTGACCTGTACAGGATATATATGAGGTGAGGTGATCGGTACAGGATATATATGAGGTGAGGTGACCGGTGCAGGATATATATGAGGTGAGGTGATCGGTACAGGATATATATGAGGTGAGGTGACCGGTGCAGGGAGTCATGATCCATGCCATATCTCCTTTCTGCCTCTAGGTGTCACTCTCTGCCCCCTGGTCTGTCTAGCAGTTTCCACTCTGTGACCTTGCACGGTTGATTACCTAGTTATGTGCATCTGTGGTTGCACCTGTGAAGCTGCTATTTATCCCCTGCTCACAAGCACTCCTATGCCAGTTCATCAAATCTACCTTTGAGGCTGCAATCTCTCAGCTCATCGTTAATGGACTACTGAGTAGCTGGCCTGCATTCTCCCAGTACTCAGGTAACCTGCATAGCTGACCTGCATTCTCCCAGTACTCTGCTATCCTGCATAGCTGACCTGCATTTTCTCAGCTCATCGTTAACGGACTACTGAGTAGCTGGCCTGCATTCTCCCAGTACTCAGGTAACCTGCATAGCTGACCTGCATTCTCTCAGCTCATGGTTAATGGACTACTGAGTAGCTGGCCTGCATTCTCCCAGTACTCCGGAAACCTGCATAGCTGACCTGCATTCTCCCAGTACTCGGGTAACCTGCATAGCTGACCTGCATTCTCCCAGTACTATGCTATCCTGCATAGCTGACCTGCATTCTCCCAGTACCCTGCTATCCTGCATAGCTGACCTGCTTTGTCCCGGCTCTTCACTAATGGTCCACTCATGGTAACTACAAGTAACAGAGTAGCTGGCCTGCATTCTCCCAGCACTCTGGTATCCTGCATGTTCACATCTACTTGCTTACATATCTGGTCTCTTATCTGTAGATAATACAGTTTATGCCTATGGATCCTGTTATTTTGCATTTATAAATCTATACATTCCTTTTGTCTCCGTATACCTCATTTCATGTAACACACACTCTCTCTCTCTCTCTCTCTCTCTCTCTCTCTCTCTCTCTCTCTCTCTCTCTCTCTCTCTCTCTCTCTCTCTCTCTCTCTCTCTCTCTCTCGTGACCGGTCCAGAATATATATGAGGTGAGGTGACCGGTACAGGATATAGATAAGCGGAAGTGACCGTTACTGGGTATATATCAGGTGAGGTAAACGGTACAGGGTATGTATCAGGTGAGGTGATCGGTGCAGGATATGTATGAGGTGAGGTGACCGGTACAGGGTATATATGAGGTGAGGTCAGTGGCGGTTCTTGCCACGGGCAAGCAGGACTTTTGCCCGGGGCGCCGCCTTCCGGAGGGCGCTGCACCGTGGCAAGATCCGCCACTGCTGCCCGCTGTGTCCCCCGTCCGCCTCCGCTGCCCGCTGCCGTCCCCGTCCTCGGCGCCTCCTGTGAAGGGAACTAGACGCTATGCGTCTAGTTTCCCTTCGTGGAGAGTAACTGCTGAGCGGTGCGCGATGACGTCATCGCGCACCGCACAGCAAAGGTCCTCTCCACGAAGGGAACTAGACGCATAGCGTCTAGTTTCTCTTCGTGGAGAGGACCTTTTGCTGTGCGGTGCGCGATGACGTCATCGCGCACCGCTCAGCATTCAAGCGGCGCTTTCAATGTACAGGGGGCGTGACTCACCACGCCCCCTGTATTAGGCCACGCCCCTTTCCTGCCCGGGGCGCTCTGCGCCCTTGAACCGGCCCTGGGTGAGGTGACCGGTCCAGAATATATATGAGGTGAGGTTACCGGTACAGGATATAGATAAGTGGAAGTGACCGTTACTGGGTATATATCAGGTGAGGTGATCGGTGCAGGGTATGTGATCGGTGCAGGGTATGTATGAGGTGAGGTGATCGGTGCAGGGTATGTATGAGGTGAGGTGATCGGTGCAGGGTATGTATGAGGTGAGGTGATCGGTGCAGGGTATGTATGAGGTGAGGTGATCGGTGCAGGGTATATATGAGGTGAGGTGACCGGTACAGAATATATATGAGGGGAGGTGACCGGTACAGGATATAGATAAGCGGAAGTGACCGTTACTGGGTATATATGAGGTGAGGTGACCGGTACAGGGTATATATGAGGTGAGGTGACCGGTACAGAATATATATGAGGTGAGGTGACCGGTACAGGATATAGATAAGCGGAAGTGACCGTTACTGGGTATATATGAGGTGAGGTAACCGGTACAGGATATAGATGAGTGGAAGTGACTGGCACAGGATATATAAGAGGTAAGGTGACCGGTACAGGATATAGATGAGTGGAAGTGACTGGCACAGGATATATAAGAGGTAAGGTGACCGGTACAGGATATAGATGAGTGGAAGTGACTGGCACAGGATATATAAGAGGTAAGGTGACCGGTACAGGATATAGATGAGCGAAAGTGGCCGGTACAGGGTATATTTGAGGTGAGGTGGCCAGTACAGGATATATATGAGATGAGACTTTTGAGCGCTGGATAATCTCTGGCACATATAGGAAACGCTGATAACATCTTATCTTCTGCTTCCTGGACCCACATCATCTGCAAGTCAGGCTGTAGCTGTGTCTGACTGTACAATCCTATGGCCACATCTCTCTGGATCTACCATCTCAGCTTCCATCAGTATAACATAAATAAGTGAAAATATCCCCCCCCCCCCTCCCTTATCCGAGTCCTTAGATTCATGTGAATATAATATAAATAAATCATTACTGACCTACTAACGCCCGACCAACACTCTCTTACGTCAGCCGTTGTTGTAGGAAAGGTCCCCTAAGGTACAGTATGTTGTGATCTGCTGAGGAACGGCTGAGTATCAAAATAATAAGAAAATAATATAACAGTAGCTAAATCCTAAAAAGCTTTTCCACAAACCTGTGCATCGTGGCTACAA
Source organism: Pseudophryne corroboree (assembly GCF_028390025.1). NCBI lineage: Eukaryota > Metazoa > Chordata > Amphibia > Anura > Myobatrachidae > Pseudophryne > Pseudophryne corroboree. The sequence continues at coordinate 41,341,236 of NC_086447.1, forward strand.
ACTCACAGATATATTAAACAAATGATTTCCCTACAGCCAAGCTCTAATCTCAGTAGGTAGGATCTGTTAGTTATGGATAAACTATATATTTGTGCGGACATAGGCCCTCATTCCGAGTTGTTCACTCGTTAGTTATTTTCGCAATGGAGCGATTAGTCGCAAACTGCGCATGCGCAATGTTCGCAGTGCGTCTGCGCCAAGTAAATTTGCAAAAAAGTTTGGTATTTTACTCACGGCTTAACGATTAAATTTCTTCGTTCTGGTGATCGGAGTGAGATTGACAGGAAGTGGGTGTTTCTGGGCGGAAACTGGCCGTTTTATGGGTGTGTGTGAAAAAACGCTGCCGTTTCTGGGTAAAACGCGGGAGTGGCTGGAGAAACGGGGGAGTGTCTGGGCGAACGCTGGGTGTGTTTGTGACGTCAAACCAGGAACGAAACTGACTGAACTGATCGCAGTGGCAGAGTAAGTCTCGAGCTACTCAGAAACTGCAAAGAAATTTCTTTTCGCAATTCTGCGAATCTTTCGTTCGCAATTCGGCAAAGCTAAGATTCACTCCCAGTAGGCAGCGGCTAAGCGTGTGCAAAGCTGCTAAAAGCAGCTAGCGAGCGAACAACTCGGAATGAGGGCCGTAGGCCCTCATTCCGAGTTGTTCGCTCGCTAGCTACTTTTAGCAGAAATGCAAACACAAAGCCGCTGCCCTCTTGGAGTGTATCTTAGCATAGCAGAATTGCTAACGAAAGATTAGCAATTCTGCTATTAAGTATTTCCTTGCAGTTTCTGAGTAGCTCCAGACCTACTCCTAGATTGCGATCACCTCAGTCCATTTAGTTCCTGGTTTGACGTCACAAACACGCCCAGCGTTCGGCCAGCCACTCCCCCGTTTCTCCATCCACTCCTGCGTTTTTACCTGGCACGCCTGCGTTTTTTAGCACACTCCCTGAAAACGGCCAGTTACCACCCAGAAACACCCACTTCCTGTTAATCACACTACGATCAGCAGAGCGATTGAAAAGCTTCGTTCACCCGTGAGTAAAATAGGATAGTTTTGTGTAAAAATACTTAGCGCGAGCAGCGAGCGAACAACTCGGAATGAGGGCCATAAAGCAATCGGTCTTTAAAGCCTGTTCTGTAATGCATCTCGGTGACAGCCATCTGTGTGTGACTGACTTTCATACACTTCATACAGTAACATCTAGACTGCGGCCCTGATAATAACACAATGCCCAGGCTTTCATAGTCACGTTCTCCCCTCTGTGCTGGGAAATGCAGCTTCCTCTGATTTATATCCCACATCGGTCAGTGATGGGTTTCTCCTTCAGGATTTAGGGGTCTATTCATGAACCAATGAAAAGTGTGGAGAAGTGAGCCAGTGCAGAAGTTGCCCATGGCAACCAATCAGCTGTTGCGTAGAATTTTATAGAATGCATTTTATAAAGATTACCTCAACACCGATTGGTTGCCACTGGCAACTACTCCACTGGCTCACTTCTCCACATTTTTCACTGCTTCATGAATAGACCCCTTAGAGAGATCTCTCTTGTTAGCACACAGACTCTCCGCCGGCTGTCACGCACGGCCACAACCAGAAGACTGGACTGACAGAATGGGATTGGAGACTCTGCCAACTATGGACTATAGAGTCCTTCTTTGAATATTAGTCATGCGGAGTGCTAGAAAAAAACGGGGTACGGTAAGAAGTCAGAGACAGCAGCCCAGCAGCTGTTCAGTATAAGGGTAATGTCTGGCTGAACGTTTTGGACCTTAGACGCAGGTGCAGAAGAGAAACCATTGGCTCTTTGCGTGAATATCCGCACAGCGTGCAGGGTGACTAGATGTAGGTGAGGGGAATCCTCAGATTACATTTGGTTAAAGGAAGAACTCAGACCTTGCTGGAGTTGGTTGCAGATTCACACCTGATAGTTCTGTAGTGCAGAGAGTCCTAACGCTAAACCCACTCATTACTCTAACCCGGGCATGGGCCTGCTGTGCTTTATAGTAAGCCATATGCCTCTGCTACCACCTGACCCTCATCATAGGCCCACCTAATGCTAACATCAGCTGACTCTCAGCCTCTGCTACCCCGAGACAAAGGCAGACTGTCAGGGCTGTAGAGAGCAAAGTCGGGTTTGGGCAAGGGGGCAATCCTGGGGGCATGGAAACGCCCGCTCAAAAGAAAACATAAGAACTACTAAGTGTGCCCCCGCGCAGCTGAGGAGAGGGGTATTCCTTACCCCGACATAGCTGGCCTAGGCCCCCTCTGGGCCCAATGGTATGATATGGTCATCAGCAACTGATGTTTTCAAAACATCAATGGCCTACGGATGATGGCAAGTGGTTTTCCATTGATGGAGCAGCACTGATGTCATACCATCGATGGTGGCGCCCAATGGTAAGAAAACTTCAGCAGCAGCCATTGATGTCTAAACCATTAATGATTTTCTTCCTTTGGTTTAAAACCATTGACCATCAATATAAAGCCTTTGATGGCCATCACTACCCCTTAAACAAGCCCAGGCCTAATACATAACAGTGGCACCCACAGTGCTACAGCCAGCGACACGGCCCTTCCTTTGCTGAACACTGACCTTGTATCTTACTCGGATGTCTCCACTTTCCCTGGAACCTTCGTCCCTATGCTAGAGTCAAATGTACAGATATACAATGTTCCTCCTCACAGAACCCCCTCATTTACCTTCAGGTACTGTATATCCTCTGCACAATGGATTCCCATTACGTCACCCCCTGTACAATGCCTCCCTCACTATAGCACCAGTTTCACCCTTTGTCTCCAGCTGTTGGTATAAAGAGGGAATCCTGGAATACTATTATATTTATAGCCCAGCAGGACATTAATAATAACATCTGTGATATGTAAGGACTGCAATGTGGTGATGCTCTGTATGCAGAATTTCAGATACAGTTTCCTGGCTCTGTCCAGCCAAAGACAATCAGCATAGAGCTTAAGATAATGACGGTACAATTCTACAATATCTGGGGTCTCCTGTACGTTTTTCGTTTCAGTACTCTTAACCACTGAGCCATTATGTTCACACTATTTAATCAAGGAGTCTGGGTGTGCTTCAGAGACGTATGTAAACCAGATGTTTGTGGGGCTGCGCATGTTCTGGCCACGTTCCTCGTACGGTGCAGAACGAGTCCTGTACGATCGCACACGGTGCTCCCATTTGGGGGTGGGGATGTATAGCGCACACATATTCTGCAGCGATGTGCAGTGCCAGCCATTCACATCAGTCCCTGCCCAGAGGAGCTTACAATCTATCTTCCCTATCACATGGACACACGCGGGTTATTTTTTATCATTGCTATAACAATTTATACCCTTATTTATTTACACATGGTGGCGGCCATTCCTCGTATCATGCGCGTTTGCCTTTTCTCTCCTGGTAGACCGTGATGTTAGCTCTGACATTCATGCCTGGTGTTTCCAGTTATTTCCCTGCACTGTAATGAAGGCATGTTATACACCATCGCCCCAGTATACAGCACTGTGGAACGTCATGCTAAATGATTATAATAATATAATAATACTTAATTGACTCTCGCTGTATAAACATATGATCATCGAATACGGAAGGGGTCTATTCATGAAGCAGTGAAAGGTGTGGAGAAGTGAGCCAGTGGAGAAGTTGCCCATGTCAACCAATCAGCATTGAAGTAACATTTATAATTTGCATACTATACAATTGTACGGAGCAGCTGATTGGTTGCGATGGGAAACTTCTCCACTGGCTCACTTCTCCACACTTTTCACTGCTTCATGAATAGACCCCTAAATGTTAGAGGGTGTTGTGCACATTGGATAATGATTGTCCTTGAAGGATAAAATGAAATAATCCCTATTTATGGTCCCCTCTGATAGACAAGGTTCCTTGTAGGCAGTTTGGAACTTGGAGGTGGTCTCTCTACGTTACCTCCTGAAGGTCCTCTCCCCGGAGTGCAGACTTTGGTGGGATCTGCCAGGAGACACGGCGGAGTTTTGGCTGTGACCGGAAAGCAAGCTGTCCGTCTCCAAGTGGTAATTGTTGTCCACTTCCGACCTCATATTTGAATTGTCCAAAAATTCGCCATCGTTCCACGCACCCACTGAACCGTCCATCGTCTGATACCGGAGCTCAATGCTGACGCTGGTCTGGAAGACATAACGGGAAGCAGTGTAAGAGAAACGCAGATTTCCAAACAATTCATCTTCTTCTGTTCACTTTCCTTAGCAATACTTTATCCACCACCCTCCTGCAACCACATCGGGAATTCTACCCATTGGCACATAACATTGTCTATTATTATTATTATTATTATTATTATCATTATTATCAATATTATTATTATTATTATAGCACTCGGTCATTTCCCCTCCATCCTTTTCACCCATCCGTACCCTGTCCCCCTTCTTTCCGATCCTTCTTGCCCAATCTCTTTTACCACTTCAAACACAGCACTTCACAGAGACTATTTGCCCGTTCACATCAGTGGTGGAATGCTAGCGCCCAGTGAGCCACTTTGGTAAGCAGAAATGGCGCTTCGGGATGAACCGAATATTTGGCCGTTCACATCAGTCCCTGTCCCGGTGGAGCTTATACTCTATGGGGGCTATTTAGAGATTGACGCAGCCGCTGCGTTTGCATGAAGCGGACGCGTCCGTCGGCCATAGTGCACGACCCGTCAGGATGCGATGGCAGGGGTCATCCTCAAATAAATTGCGAACGCATCTTGGGGTGGCGCAAAACACATGCTGGGCATCCTTGCCCTGTGCTAAGCTGCCCCCAGCATGTGAGTAGATGGACGCAGATCTTGCTGCGAAAGCCAGATCTGCATTCATCTCTGATTAACCCCCTGTATTCCCTACCACATGTGCACCGGAGAGGAAACCGGAGCCCTTGGAGGAAACCCACGCATGCCAGGGGAGAACATACAAACTACACGCAGTTGGGACTGGTGGGAATCGTCACCAAAGCTTCAGTGCTTTGAGGCAATACTAACCATTACACCTACAGTGCTGCCCATAAATATATGTTCCCAAATATATTGTATGAAAGTTTTACCACCACCACCTATAACAGTCCATGGACCAGTAGCTAGGAAAGTGAGCGCACATAGGGGGTAATTCAGAGTTGATTGCAGCAGAATTTGTTAGCAGTTGGGCAGAACCATGGGGGTCATTCCGACCCGATCGCTCCCTGCAGTTTTTCGCAGCGCAGCGTTCGAGTCGGATCTGCGCATGCGCCGCAGTGCGCCGGCGCATGCAGGGCGGCCAAAGGCCGTTGTATTGTAGCAATCGCCTCTGCCAGATTGACAGGCAGAGGCGGTCGCTGCGTGGGAGGGGGCTGGACGGCGTTAAGCCACCATTTAGGGGGCGCAGGCGTGGCCGGACCGTTGGGGGGGCGGGCCGCGGCGGCTGCCACCCGGGCAGCGAGGAGGTTATCCCGGGCCAGCTGCAGGAGCTGCGCTAGCCGGGAGTTACTCCTGAAATGCAAAAGCATCGCCGTTGTGCGATGCTTTTGCATTTCTGCGAGGGGCGGACTAGCCCTGTGCTGGGCGTCCCCCCGCATGTCTGAGTGCCTGATCATAGCTGTGCTAAATTTAGCACAGCTATGATCAACTCGGAATGACCCCCCATGTGCACTGCAGGGGGGTGCAGATGTAACATGTGCAGAGAGAGTTAGATTTGGGTGGGGTGTGTTCAAACTGAAATCTAAATTGCAGTGTAAAAATAAAGCAGCCAGTATTTACCCTGCACAGAAACAATATACCCCACCCAAATCTAACTCTCTCTGCACATGTTACATCTGCCCCACCTGCAGTGCAACATGGTTTTGCCCAACTGCTACGATCAGGTCTGAATTACCCCCATAAAACGAAGAACAGCTACATATATTTCTCCATAATCAGTTAAATACATCTCACATTTTTTCCAATCTAGTAAAAAATAAATATTTGATTGAATGTTTGTGGTCTTGTTATCAGGCTAAAAAGTGAGTTTCAGTCATTAATAAGCACATTAATTAATTAATGCAATCCATCCAGAGCTGTGAAAGGTGTTTTCCCCTCGAATAATGTCTTGTACAGTATAATGGACCTGAGAACGGCCCCTGGGGGACATGGAGCTGGCCAGCCACTAGGTTTAATTCTGTTTAAAGCTCAAGATTTCATTTTCAGTCACAAGAAAGGTCACTTATGAGCTACTGATATACCCACCAGCTGTTTTTATATTTTACAGAAAAGCTCTTATTTGTCAGCATTATTCATTCCAAGATGCACAGCCCACGGCCAGTCCTTGTAGCCAACGCTGAGATGCACCTTTATTGCGGCCAGGGCCGTCTTTTCATACGGGCTCAATGGGCAGTTGCCCAAGTGCCCCAGGAGTAAAAGAGCATGAGGCTCATAGCTGAGTTTCCCCTTTCCAGGGGTACCAGATTTTTTTAAAATCAGCCCTGGGGAACCGGAGATATCTAACTTCAAAGCAGTGGTCCCTATCCGAGCCTGTTAATTACTCTTCCCAGCCAGATATCTCGGGTTCTGACTGACTTAGAGTTTTTCTGAGGGTATACGCCAAAAGCTGGGACTCTCCCCTTTCGGTGGACACTGGCAGCTTGTCTCTACTATTCCTAGAACCAGAGATAGCAGTCTTCCAGCAGCTGGTCCCTGGAGGTATGCAGTTTCATATTTTCGCCGGTGGATTGCTCTGGCTCCTGAACTCTGATCCCCAGTAACTCCTGGAAGGTGGGACTCTCTAGTTTTTTTTTTCCCATTGAAAGCTAAGAAAACTATTTCCAGGAACTGGAGATATCTGCAGTCAAGCAATTGCCCTCCTACTGGAAAATTATTAATATTAAGCCTACTCCACTATCCACCCCTCCCCTGCGTATTAAACACCCCCTACCACCCTGAAAGTCATGTACCGGGGCCCCTTCATTCAGCCCAATGCCCCCTTCTACAGTTTAGTGTTCTCACTCCCGCCCCATCTCCCATCTGTGCAGTAAAGGAGTAATTAGCAGAAATTACTGATCCAGATCCTACATGCTGAGTGGAAGATAGAACACAACCTTACACCTGTGGGACATCAAAGCTGCTGCGGATAGCACCCCTCACTCCACTGCTGGAGGATGGTCTGGGGCCCCAGTGCATTGCTTTGCCCAGGGGCCTACACTGCTTTTAAGACTGCCCTGATTGCGGCAGGTCCAGCTGGAGATGCACATATTGGACACAGTAGCACCATCAGCGAGTAGGACAACCCATCTCATTCGCTTCCACATTTATGTTTTTCTCCTAATAAACTGCTTGGTCACCACTCCATAAAAAAAAAAAGTGAACTTTATTTTGCAATGGTTGAACTACTAAACGCTAAATAAAATGCATGTTTCTGCACAAAATGCACCTGGAAAGGGTGTGGTATGTTTCGTCGACATTCAGCATGTCAACACAAGAATGTCTTCCACGTCCGCCAGGGATGACCTAATGACTTTTGGTGGATCCTGCAGAAAATTTTAGTAACCCTAGCACCTAACCCTCCGCCTTGTACCTATCCTTAACCTATCCACCCATAGCCTAAGCCTAACCCCCCCTAGTGCCTAACACTCACCTGGGCTGGAAAGCAGGGCATTAGCAGTATCTCTGGAGGGTGGCCAATTGGCGAAGCTCTGTGTTTGGAGGATTCCAAAGCTCTCTCCTTGTGGCAATTCCTGTCTGCCGAGATTTTTTTTATAAGGTTTTTCAAGTTTACAATGAGTTATTAGCATATACGATTTAAACATTGGAGTGTACTCATCAGTATACCTTCCACATTGGAGTGTACTCATTGTTATACCTTCCACATTGGAGTATACTCATAAGTATACCTTCCACATTGGAGTGTACTCATTAGTATACCTTCTACATTGGAGTGTACTCATTAGTATACCTTCCACATTGGAGTGTACTCATTGGTATACCTTCTACATTGGAGTGTACTCAGTGGTATACCTTCCACATTGGAGTGTACTCATTGGTATACCTTCCACATTGGAGTGTACTCATTGGTATACCTTCCACATTGGAGTGTACTCATTGGTATACCTTCCACATTGGAGTGTACTCATTGGTATACCTTCCACATTGGAGTGTACTCATTAGTATATCTTCCCCATTGGAGTGCACTCATTAGTATACCTTCCACATTGGAGTGTACTCATTAGTATACCTTCCACATTGGAGTGTACTCATTTGTATACCTTCCACATTGGAGTGTACTCATTGGTATACCTTCTACATTGGAGTGTACTCAGTGGTATACCTTCCACATTGGAGTGTACTCATTGGTATACCTTCCACATTGGAGTGTACTCATTAGTATACCTTCTACATTGGAGTGTACTCATTAGTATACCTTCCACATTGGAGTGTACTCATTGGTATACCTTCTACATTGGAGTGTACTCAGTGGTATACCTTCCACATTGGAGTGTACTCATTAGTATACCTTCTACATTGGAGTGTACTCATTAGTATACCTTCCACATTGGAGTGTACTCATTGGTATACCTTCTACATTGGAGTGTACTCAGTGGTATACCTTCCACATTGGAGTGTACTCATTGGTATACCTTCCACATTGGAGTGTACTCATTGGTATACCTTCCACATTGGAGTGTACTCATTGGTATACCTTCCACATTGGAGTGTACTCATTGGTATACCTTCCACATTGGAGTGTACTCATTAGTATATCTTCCCCATTGGAGTGCACTCATTAGTATACCTTCCACATTGGAGTGTACTCATTAGTATACCTTCCACATTGGAGTGTACTCATTTGTATACCTTCCACATTGGAGTGTACTCATTTGTATACCTTCCACATTGGAGTGTACTCATTAGTATACCTTCCACATTGTAGTGTACTCATTAGTATACCTTCCACATTGGAGTGTACTCATTAGTATACCTTCCAAATTGGAGTGTACTCATTAGTATACCTTCCACATTGGAGTGTACTCATTAGTATACCTTCCAAATTGGAGTGTACTCATTAGTATACCTTCCACATTGGATACTTAATTATAACTACTTAGTTCAACTAATTGAGGAACCAACTAGGTACAATGCAATCTTAGACCTGGTATTAACAAACAATGGGGATTTGGTATCAGGTATTATAGTAGGGGAACCCATAGGAAACAGCGACCACAATATGGTCACATTCAATATCAGCTTTCATAAACAGCCCTATACTGGCTCAACTAAGACTAAACTTTAGCAAAGCGAATTTTGAAAAGATGAGGGTACTTTTCAGGGATATTGAATGGGAAGGTTTGTTTTTAGGAAAAAATACTACGGAGAAATGGGAGGTACTAAAATTCCTGCTAGCTAAAAATACACTCAAATTTATTCCTACGAGCAGGAAAAAAAGGAATAAAAATCATAAACCGATGTGGCTTAACAAAAAGATAGAGGAACTTATGGGCAAGAAAAGGCGAGCATTTAAAAAATACAAATCTGACGGGGAAGCAGAGTCATTTCAGCCCTTCTAAGGAATGTAACAAAATATGCAAAAAGGAAATAAGAGCGGCTAAAGTTGAAACTGAAAAACTAGTAGCAAAGGAAAGCAAAGCGAATCCGAAAAAATTATTTAAATACATTAATAGCAAGAGATTAAAGAAGGAGAGTATAGGCCCTTTAAAAGACAAGTTGGGAGTCTTAAGCAAAAATGATAATGACATAGCGGACACACTAAATGAGTTTTTTTCAACAGTATTTACTAGAGAGGACCCAATTCAGGGACTAACACACAATCTCAATAATGAGAATATCCCACTGATAGGTACTTATTTAAGCGAGGAAGTAGTCTGTGACCGATTAAAACATTTAAAGATTAATAAGTCACCAGGTCCCGATGGTATTCACCCAAGGGTTCTAATGAAGCTTCACTCTGAACTTGCAAAACCACTATTTTTGATCTTTAAGGATTCAGTAATATCAGGTATGGTTCCCAAAGACTGGCGTATAGCGGAAGTAGTGCCTATATTCAAAAAGGGATGTAAAGCTGAACCAGGTAATTATAGACCAGTTAGTCTTGCATCTATACTGGGGAAAGTATTGGAAGGTATTCTAAGAGATAGTATTCAGAAGTTCCTTGACGTCAATAAGGTCATTAAAAGGAATCAACATGGGTTTATGAAGGACAGATCCTGTCAACCAACTTAGTTGGCTTTTATGAAACAGTAAGCGCAAACCTAGATCAGGGTAAAGAGGTAGATGTAATCTTTTTAGATTTTGCCAAAGCATTCGACACTGTACCACACATGAGACTTATCTACAAGCTACAAGAATCAGGGCTAGGGAGCACAATATGCACTTGGGTCAAAAACTGGTTAGATAATAGGGAGCAGCGCGTTGTGGTTAATGGATCTTTTTCAACTTGGACTGAAGTGCTAAGTGGTGTGCCGCAAGGCTCAGTATTAGGACCGCTATTGTTCAATATTTTCATTAACGTCCTAACAGAAGGTCTAGAGAGCATGGTGTCAATTTTTGGAGATGATACCAAATTGTGTAAAGTTATAAATGCGGAGGGGGATGCTGAGTCGCTTCAGAATGACTTAGTTAAATTAGAAGCTCGGACAGCAAAATGGAGAATGCGCTTCAATACAGACAAGTGTAAGGTAATGCACTGTGGTAACAAGAACAAAAATAACACCTACCTACTAAATGGGGTAAAATTAGGGGATTCTGTACTGGAAAAGGACTTAGGTGTCATCATAGATAGCAAACTAAGCAGTAATACCCAAAGTAGGACTGCAGCAAAGAAGGCTAATAAGATATTAACATGCATAAAACGGGTAATTGATGCTAGGGACGAGAATATTATACTCCCGTTATATAAATCACTTGTGCGGCCACACCTTGAATACTGTGTACAATTCTGGGCACCTTACTACAAAAAGGATATCCTGGAGCTAGAAAAGGTTCAAAGGAGGGCGAACAAACGAATTAAGGGTATGGATTTGCTGGAATACGAGGAAAGGCTTGAAAGACTAGGCATGTTTACACTGGAAAAGAGGAGATTAAGAGGGGACATGATCAACAATTACAAATATATAAGGGGACAATATACAGATCTTGCGCAGGACCTGTTTTTGGCTAGATCAACACAGAGAACTCGTGGACACTCGCTCAGGTTAGAGGAGAGGAGATTCTGCACAATACGGCGTAAATGCTTTTTTACGGTAAGGACGATATGTGTTTGGAATTCCCTGCCTGAGGGAGTTGTAATGGGCGACTCAGTCAACACCTTTAAGAATGGGTTAGATAAATTCCTAATGGATAAGGATATCCAGGGTTACGGGGCATAGTCACGCATTAGTATACCTTCCACATTGGAGTGTACTCATTAGTATACCTTCTACATTGGAGTGTACTCATTAGTATACCTTCCACATTGGAGTGTACTCATTGGTATACCTTCCACATCGGAGTATACTTATTAGTATACCTTCCACATTGGAGTGTATTCATTAGTATATCTTCCACATTGGAGTGTACTCATTAGTAAACCTTCCACATTGGAGTATACTCATTAGTATACCTTCCACATTGGAGTGTACTCATTAGTATACCTTCTACATTGGAGTGTACTCATTAGTATACCTTCCACATTGGAGTGTACTCATTAGTATACCTTCCACATTGGAGTGTACTCATTAGTATACCTTCCACATTGGAGTGTACTCATTAGTATACCTTCCACATTGGAGTGTACTCATTGGTATATCTTCCACATTGGAGTGTACTCAGTGGTATATCTTCCACATTGGAGTGCACTCATTAGTATACCTTCCACATTGGAGTGTACTCATTAGTATACCTTCCACATTGGAGTGTACTCATTAGTATACCTTCCACATTGGAGTGTACTCATTAGTATACCTTCTACATTGGAGTGTACTCATTAGTATACCTTCCACATTGGAGTGTACTCATTGGTATACCTTCCACATTGGAGTATACTCATTAGTATACCTTCCACATTGGAGTGTATTCATTAGTATATCTTCCACATTGGAGTGTACTCATTAGTATACCTTCCACATTGGAGTATACTCATTAGTATACCTTCCACATTGGAGTGTACTCATTAGTATACCTTCTACATTGGAGTGTACTAATTAGTATACCTTCCACATTGGAGTGTACTCATTGGTATACCTTCCACATTGGAGTGTACTCATTGGTATACCTTCCACATTGGAGTGTACTCATTGGTATACCTTCCACATTGGAGTGTACTCATTGGTATACCTTCCACATTGGAGTGTACTCAGTGGTATATATTCCACATTGGAGTGCACTCATTAGTATACCTTCCACATTGGAGTGTACTCATTAGTATACCTTCCACATTGGAGTGTACTCATTAGTATACCTTCCACATTGGAGTGTACTCATTAGTATACCTTCCACATTGAAGTGTACTCATTAGTATACCTTCCACATTGGAGTGTACTTATTAGTAAACCTTCCACATTGGAGTGTACTCATTAGTATACCTTCCACATTGGAGTGTACTCATTAGTATACCTTCTACATTGGAGTGTACTCATTAGTATACCTTCCACATTGGAGTGTGCTTATTGGTATACCTTCCACATTGGAGTATACTCATTGGTATACCTTCCACATTGGAGTGTATTCATTAGTATATCTTCTACATTGGAGTGTACTCATTAGTATACCTTCCACATTGGAGTATACTCATTAGTATACCTTCCACATTGGAGTGTACTCTTTAGTATACCTTCTACATTGGAGTGTACTAATTACTATACCTTCCACATTGGAGTATACTTATTAGTATACCTTCCACATTGGAGTGTACTCATTAGTATACCTTCTACATTGGAGTGTACTCATTAGTATACCTTCCACATTGGAGTGTACTCATTGGTATACCTTCCACATTGGAGTGTACTCATTGGTATATCTTCCACATTTGAGTGTACTCATTGGTATACCTTCCACATTGGAGTGTAATCATTGGTATACCTTCCACATTGGAGTGTACTCATTGCTATACCTTCCACAATGGAGTGTACTCAGTGGTATATCTTCACATTGGAGTGTACTCAGTAGTATATCTTCCACATTGGAGTGTACTCATTAGTATACCTTCCACATTGGAGTATACTCATTAGTATACCTTCCACATTGGAGTGTACTCATTAGTATACCTTCTACATTGGAGTGTACTCATTAGTATACCTTCCACATTGGAGTGTACTCATTGGTATACCTTCCACATTGGAGTGTACTCATTGGTATACCTTCAACATTGGAGTGTACTCATTAGTATACCTTCCACATTGGAGTGTACTCATTGGTATACCTTCCACATTGGAGTGAACTCATTGGTATATCTTCCACATTGGAGTGTACTCATTGGTATACCTTCCACATTGGAGTGTACTCATTGGTATACCTTCCACATTGGAGTGTACTCAGTGGTATACCTTCCACATTGGAGTGTACTCAGTGGTATATCTTCCACATTGGAGTGTACTCATTGGTATATCTTCCACATTGGAGTGTACTCATTAGTATACCTTCCACATTGAAGTGTACTCATTGGTATACCTTCCACATTGGAGTGTACTCATTGGTATATCTTCCACATTGGAGTGTACTCAGTAGTATATCTTCCACATTGGAGTGTACTCAGTAGTATATCTTCCACATTGGAGTGTACTCATTGGTATATCTTCCACATTGGAGTGTACTCATTGGTATACCTTCCACATTGGAGTGTACTCATTGGTATATCTTCAACATTGGAGTGTACTCAGTAGTATATCTTCCACATTGGAGTGTACTCATTGGTATATCTTCCACATTGGAGTGTACTCATTGGTATACCTTCCACATTGGAGTGTACTCATTGGTATATCTTCCACATTGGAGTGTACTCAGTAGTATATCTTCCACATTGGAGTGTACTCATTGGTATACCTTCCACATTGGAGTGTACTCATTGGTATATCTTCCACATTGGAGTGTACTCATTGGTATACCTTCCACATTGGAGTGTACTCATTGGTATACCTTCCACATTGCAGTGTACTCATTAGTATACCTTCCACATTGGAGTGTACTCATTGGTATATCTTCCACATTGGAGTGTACTCATTGGTATACCTTCCACATTGGAGTGTACTCATTAGTATATCTTCCACATTGGAGTGTACTCATTGGTATATCTTCCACATTGGAGTGTACTCATTGGTATATCTTCCACATTGGAGTGTACTCAGTGGTATATCTTCCACATTGGAGTGTACTCATTGGTATATCTTCCACGTTGGAGTGTACTCATTGGTATATCTTCCACATTGGAGTGTACTCATTGGTATATCTTCCACATTGGAGTGTACTCATTAGTATATCTTCCACATTAGAGTGTACTCAGTAGTATACCTTCCACATTGGAGTGTACTCATTGGTATATCTTCCACATTGGAGTGTACTCAGTATTATATCTTCCACATTGGAGTGTACTCAGTATTATATCTTCCACATTGGAGTGTACTCAGTAGTATATCTTCCACATTGGAGTGTACTCAGTAGTATATATTCCACATTGGAGTGTACTCATTGGTATATCTTCCACATTGGAGTGTACTCACTAGTATATATTCCACATTGGAGTGTACTCAGTATTATATCTTCCACATTGGAGTGTACTCAGTAGTATATCTTCCACATTGGAGTGTACTCAGTATTATATCTTCCACATTGGAGTGTACTCATTGGTATATCTTCCACATTGGAGTGTACTCAGTAGTATATCTTCCACATTGGAGTGTACTCAGTAGTATATCTTCCACATTGGAGTGTACTCAGTAGTATATATTCCACATTGGAGTGTACTCAGTAGTATATATTCCACATTGGAGTGTACTCAGTAGTATATCTTCCACATTGGAGTGTACTCATTGGTATATCTTCCACATTGGAGTGTACTCAGTAGTATATATTCCACATTGGAGTGTACTCAGTAGTATATCTTCCACATTGGAGTGTACTCAGTAGTATATCTTCCACATTGGAGTGTACTCAGTAGTATATATTCCACATTAGACTCCGCATTAATTTACCTCCCAGAGCATTTGTACGTTCTCCCTCTGGATAATTACCACTTGTTCCCGTGGTGAAGAGGTCTGAGAGCTTCTCTTATTTTATATCTGTCTTCCGACATCTACATCATTACTCATTATTTTAAAATTGTAATTGTGTTTTAGAAAATTGTATCAACTTGAAATAGAAAGTCTGAGCTCAAACTTCTGCTGAAGAGAAGAGACCATTTATACAGATAGTATTATACTCAGAAGGAACAGAACAATCAGGCTTTGTGTTATTCAAATTATTTTTTAGAGAACTTTAAAATGTAATTTAGCTCAACTTTTCCACATTAGCAATTGTTAAGAAGATTGTATTGTAGGAATGGTATATACAGCAACACAGTCTCCTTCACACCTCTGGATAATACTTTACACTTGTCATCGGAACAATGTCGCAGGAACTGTAAAGACTCCTTACGGTGGTAAACTTCATTACTGCAACAAATGTGACCATGTGAAATGTTCAACTTTAACTACTCCAATGTACACTCTTTATACAGCTCCTGGGTCTCTGGTTATCTTCTGCGAGTTGGCATAGGCTACATACTCTGTGTACGGCCGTCACCATACGATTTGGTACCTTAATGGCTTCATAAGATTTAAAACATCTATTGGAGCTACTCACTTCAAACTGACACTATCAGGCTTGTGGTGTGGACGAAGGGTCCTTTCTACTGATATATAGAAAAGAACTTGGCTGCTGACCCTGTGCGTTGATCGGTGACCCCCTGCTTTAGCCTGGGTAACTTCTAATATCCTTATATTTCACAGTAGGGATCTCATTATCTCACACATATTGAAAGCACAGTACTGTGATATCCTACAGAGTAAAATGCCTTTTTTTCAGTGGGCATATAGGCATGGTGCCAGGTACCTACTCGTATTGCAGAATTATTGTCATCGATGAGCGTGTCCGTAACTTCCAGCTGAGCCTCCTCCACCACTTTCTGTAGAACCATTCGAAATGTCCCAATAAGTCTGTAAAAGAAAAAGAAAAATGTGTGAATGGATATGGCAGTAGAACTCTAGATAACACTACAGAACCGTGTCTTGGGCCCTGAGGGACGGGCCTGCACATAGACCAGCTACACAGCGCAACACAACATATATCAATTGTGTTCATTAAAGCCAAACATTCCCACTGGTGGGTTCTACTGTTATTATTGTTTAACTGGTTTTATGTGTGCTATAGTTGCTGTCTCTGAGGTATACATACAGTAACCAGCCAATGAGATACTCTGTGATTTGCAGACAAGCTCTGTGGGATGTGGCATCTTCTCTGGTTGTATGAAATCTCTGTTCTACCACTTGGGAATTCTTCTGCTATGAGAACTGTTAATAATTGAGGGAAAAGTGCCACCTCAGGTGTTCTCCTCCCGGCGATACAATATTTATCTGGTGTCTACGCTGCATTTTCCTTTCAGGTCATTCATAATTCACAGCTCACTTCCCAGTCTTTCCCACAAGCTTTCCTCTATCAGAGGGAGGGGAGGAGGCTGAGAGCTCCGGAAACTACAGGGGTAAAGCCTAAGGGCCAGATTTATCACCAGGCTTGATCCAGAGATGGACGGAAACGCCTTCGTAGCTAAGATTCAGTACGTAGCAGCTGTGTGAAAATATGCAAATGACGCAGCTACCACGATTTGTATTGATCGTCCCACTAGAGTCGTCTGATATCCGGCGCTTATGTACAAAAACGCGGACGCACATCGGTTGATAACCAAGCTTCTGAGTGACCCTACCGTCAAGCAGCATGGCCGTCGGAAGTAAGACACCGGAGTCATTTTAACTGTGGGGGTGATTCCGACCTGATCGCTAGCAGGCTACTTTTAGTACTGCTGCGATCAGATAGTCACCGCCTACAGGGGAGGGGGGATTCGCTGTGCAGGGCTGCGAACCGCTGTGCAGAGAGCTGCACAAACGTTTCTGCAAAGCTCAGGACTTACTCCGCTGCGATGAACCAGAACGAAGCTGACGTCAGGATCCCTCCCTGGAAACGGCCGGACACGCCTTAGTTCAGACAGACACGCCTTCAAAACGGTGAGTAGACACCCCCGGCCGGCCTCTTACTGTCAATCTTCTAGCGTTCGCAGCGTTCATTTTGGCGCTGCCCGGCAACGGCCGTTGCCGGGCAGCGACGTGCCTGTGCATTGCCGCCCACGCGCATGCGCAGTTCTGACCAGTTTGCACGGTTGCGAAAAATTGCAGCGTGCGAATGGGTCGGAATGACCCCCTGTGTACGGTATCGGAGCTGGAAGATGCGACGCACCAATGTACGAATCGCGACATGCCTGCGATTGAGTGTCCAACACGACGATACCGCCACTGTCACTCACTTTGCGAATAAATCCTCGCCATTGCGACCATCTCTGAATCTGGCACACAATTTGCATTATTTTAATATTTTTGCCCCTACATTCACAATATAAATGTTGATTTTCATGAGAATTTAGCCGTATACTCTTACCGAGAGGTAGTGGATTGCTTTATAGTGGCCCATATGGGTTACTAGAGGCTGACGCCATCTTCAGATGGCGTTAGAAGTGGGGATCAAGCTCCAGAATGTATTCCGGAGCTTGGTAAATACCACTAAATAGCAGTCCCCACAGAAACTTACAGCATCCCCATAGGAATCTGGGATATCTGCTGCATAAATCCTGGGGATCCTTAATATTTGCAGGTACCCCCTGAAAACAGCTATTTTCCCGGAATTTCTCTCAAATTTTCTTTCACAATCATTTCCCCAATTCTAATTACAGCATTATGAATCTGCTGTTCAGTGCAACTTTGCAAGATGGATTATAAGATAAGACTTATTAATATTAATACAATATAAATATATTGGACCTTTGAGCTAGGGTGGTGCCTCCGATTCCGCTCTGGGACGTCACAACCTCCTTGCTTTTATTGGGGAAATGAGCCTCTTCCATGCATAAACCGGGTCGATGCAATCGGAGGCATGTGAGGCTTCACCTCAAATTTTGAAACACTTTAGAATGACGTCAGAGATGTGTCAGTAAATATTTTGGAGAAGCCTGTACATTTTTCTGTGGCTTAAGTCAACATTCGTGCCTCGTGCCTCAGCGATGCCACTTCCTTGTGAATTGATTGGCTGTATTCTTATAAACAATAGACTGGGCACAGTGTTGGACTGAGGCATGTAGGGCCCGCAGGGGAAATGCAGTGGTAGGGGCCCATGCTTAAAGGCTTAGCTAACCATTAGGAGGCGGAGGGGCCTCGGGCAGTAGAGCCCACCAGAGGTTTCCCCTGTACCCATGATGGCCAGTCCGCCGCTTATTGAGCATACAAAATGGCAGCCTCCTGAGTGTGTTGGTGACAGGTGTGTCGGTGACAGGTGCGCTTCCATTAGATGCTGGCTGGGCTCCCGCTCAGTACAAGAGATCTAATTCTCTCCTAATTAGCTGCGCGGTGACTGATGAGGGAACATTACTCAGCTGTCAGGTGACGCAGGAGAACGTCTCGCTCTTATCTCCATCATTTAATAATTCATCTCCCTTCTGTGTGACTTGGTCAATATCAGGTATCTTTTATTTCCCTGCCGACTGCGTGTCTATTATTCATCACAGCCGGCCTCCATTGTCACGCCGGCCTTTGTCTGATCAGACTGCTTCATCAAAGCCCATTATTAATTAGAGCACAAGGGAGACGACTGTCCAGGGCCCCAGGCTGTCACTTACTGTACTTACTCCATAGTAATCCTCTGGCTTCACTTGTATTAATTCAGACCTGATTGCAGCAGCAAATTTGTTAGCAGTTGGGCAAAACCATGTGCACTGCAGGTGGGGCAGATATAACATGTGCAGAGAGAGTTAGATTTGGGTGGGTTATTTTGTTTCTGTGCAGGGTAAATACTGGCTGCTTTATTTTTACACTACAATTTAGATTTCAGTTTGAATACACCCCACCCAAATCTAACTCTCTCTGCACATGTTACATCTGCCCCACCTGCAGTGCACATGGTTTTGCCCAACTGCTAACAAATTTGCTGCTGCGATCAGGTCTGAATTAGGCGTGACGCTGATGTTTGTAACAATACTCTCGGACACACACCGTGCCGTATGCACAGACTGGAGACTGACCTGTTAGTGAAGACTTTGCTGTAGTTAAACACCTGTATTTCCAGCATCTCGTTCCCATCTATGTTACTGGCGATCGGCCATCGGAAAGTCTGAAAGACGAGAGAAGAGCGGTCAGCGAAGGGTGTAAATCCGGCATTTCACCAAAAGAGCAATATTTATTACATTTCCTTTATTAAGTTATTTATATAGCGCCAGCATATACCACTGCGCTTCACAACTGGGAACACAACAGTAATTAAGGTGGCTAGGTAATACCAGACAGACACAGAGGTAAGTGGGCTCATTCTCTTATCTAAAGTCAGTAAGGCTGAAGAGACGCGCCTATCTGCCTGCCAGGCCATTTAGGTTGCACCGCGTCTTTCCGATTCTCGTAAATGCTAGTAAAAATGCTCTTTGCGGAAATAATAAAACAATTCGCTAATAGTGTTGGGGAGCCAAAAGTGCAACTAGAAATTGTAAAATGCGTCGCACTGAAAGTGTCAGGACAGACCCTGATCGCCAGGACCTCCGGGGACTCGGCAGAATCATATCCTCCGATGGGAGAGAAAAGGGCTCAGCACATAGGGCTTAATTCAGACCTGATCGCAGCATTACATTTGTTAGCAGCTGGGCAAAACAATGTGCACTGCAGGTGGGCCAGATGTAACATGTGCAGAGAGAGTTAGAGTTGGGTGTAGTGTGTCCAAACAGAAATCTAAATTGCAGTGTAAAAATAAAGCAGATAGTATTTACCCTGCACAGAAACAATAAAACCCACCCAAATCTAACTCTCTCTGCACATGTTACATCTGCCCCACCTGCAGTGCACAGGTTTTTGACCAACTGCTAACAAATTTGCTGCTGCGATCAACTCTGAATTACCCCCATAGCCACTAAGACATCTTAGTCCAGGAGCGTTGCATGAGTCTGGCCACCGAGGTGTGGGTTTTCCGGCCGATCTCGGATGTTTTTGCGTGATGTCACAACACAACGGTTGTGCTGCATTTTCGTACTGGCGTAGGTGGGCCGCTGCTAGAGACCAAAAACTCTTCTGTAGTTTAGCTTTGCATGAAGTCAAGCGCAACGCGCAAATCTACAACTTAACGGGGCTCAATGTGCGCTTATTATACGTTCCCCAGAAGTTTAGAAATGTTTAATAATCGCTCAGGAATTTTTTTTGCTCTTTAAAAAATAAACAATAAACAGAAAAAAAAACAAAGATTTGAGTGTATTAAGAATGTTAATAATATAAAGCTACAGGGACTGCCAGAGAGGCAGCGTCTGTAGTCATTATCCATTCTCATCGATTTTCACAGGGGAAGATATCAAACCACTGATAATAGCTACAGAAAGGAACGTTCTTAGGAGAAAACAAATGAAAGCAGTATAAATGCTCCTTGCAGCACTTGTGGTCATTTATCATAATGTCATGTGTTCTCTTTATGTTTTACTAAGAGCTGTGAGATATAGGTACAGTACATCCCCTATGTATATTGTATATGCAGAATTAATGTGATGTACTGCACATACAGTAGGTTACCGCTGATTGTGGCAACAGTTTATATTGCAGGAAACTTTAGGTTTAATGGTCCTTTCAAATGTAAGGCGTGGGAACATTAATCCCAGACACTGACGAGGGTCACTAAGTGACTCTGACTGTGGAATGAATGACCGCCTGCCATTGCATAGTAGGACTGTGCCGTTGCAGAGTGTTGCGATGCTCTCTGCTGCATTCACAGGGCTGTTTATCACACTTTTATTTGATTACTTGGAACGCTTGTCAGTGATTTGTCTGCTCAGCTATGTTTGCCCAGCGACGTTGTTGTCCCTGTAAAGCACACAGCAGATTTATTATTTCTCACAATAAGATGATGGGCTCCTCTTATGCTCAGCTGGTTTCAGCAGCAAGACATTTATTGTAGTGCGACGCATTTCAGATAAATGTTTCGCACCAAAGTTTACTGATTCCAAAATAATAATAATAATAAAAAAACCTCAGCTCTGACTTTATACTTCCTAGGACTATTTACATTGATGAAAAAAAAATAAAAACACTTCAATGGGACTGGTTTGGTGGAGAAACGCGTCTGCAGCCCACTACCCATACACAGTGCTCTGCGTAAAAATTAAATGTAAATAAGTCAGTATGCCGCAGTCCACGGATTTTTCACCCACCCACAGACATCAGGGATCAAGAAGACCCATCGCTCTTTGTAGTGTGCGCTTTGCAGGGCTGCTGATGGCCTTGTTACACAGTCCGAGCTGACTAGCACTGGGACTGTCTGAGGATTTGGGTAGGGGGCATGTTATACACTAGCTCTGGGACTGTCTGAGGATTTGGGTAGGGGGGCATGTTATACATTAGCCCGGGCTGACTAGCACTGGGACTGTCTGAGGATTTGGGTAGGGGGCATGTTATACACTAGCCTGGGCTGACTAGCACTGGGACTGTCTGAGGATTTGGGTAGGGGGGCATGTTATACACTAGCCTGGGCTGACTATCACTGGGACTGAGTATTTGGGTAGGGGGCATGTTATACACTAGCCTAGGCTGACTAGCACTGGGACTGTCTGAGGATTTGGGTAGGGGGGCATGTTATACACTATCCTGGGCTGACTAGCACTGGGACTGTCTGAGGATTTGGGTAGGGGGCATGTTGTACACTAGCCTGGGCTGACTATCACTGGGACTGTCTGAGGATTTGGGTAGGGGGCATGTTATACACTAGCCTGGGCTGACTAGCACTGGGACTGTCTGAGGATTTGGGTAGCGGGACATGTTATACACTAGCCTGGGCTGACTATCACTGGGACTGTCTGAGGATTTGGGTAGGGGGACATGTTATACACTAGCCCGGGCTGACTATCACTGGGACTGAGTATTTGGGTAGGGGGCATGTTATACACTAGCCCGGGCTGACTAGCACTGGGACTGTCTGAGGATTTGGGTAGGGGGCATGTTATACACTAGCCTGGGCTGACTATCACTGGGACTGTCTGAGGATTTGGGTAGGGGGCATGTTGTACACTAGCCTGGGCTGACTAGCACTGGGACTGTCTGAGGATTTGGGTAGGGGGGGACATGTTATACACTAGCCCGGGCTGACTATCACTGGGACTGTCTGAGGATTTGGGTAGGGGGCATGTTATACACTAGCCTGGGCTGACTATCACTGGGACTGTCTGAGGATTTGGGTAGGGGGGCATGTTATACACTAGCCTGGGCTGACTAGCACTGGGACTGTCTGAGGATTTGGGTAGGGGGCATGTTATACACTAGCCTGGGCTGACTATCACTGGGACTGTCTGAGGATTTGGGTAGGGGGCATGTTATACACTAGCCTGGGCTGACTAGCACTGGGACTGTCTGAGGATTTGGGTAGGGGGCATGTTATACACTAGCCTGGGCTGACTATCACTGGGACTGTCTGAGGATTTGGGTAGGGGACATATTATACACTAGCCCGGGCTGACTAGCACTGGGACTGTCTGAGGATTTGGGTAGGGGGGCATGTTATACACTAGCCTGGGCTGACTAGCTCTGGGACTGTCTGAGGATTTGGGTAGGGGGGGGACATGTTATACACTAGCCTGGGCTGACTATCACTGGGACTGTCTGAGGATTTGGGTAGGGGACATGTTATACACTAGCCTGGGCTGACTGGCACTGGGACTGTCTGAGGATTTGGGTAGGGGGCATGTTATACACTAGCCTGGGCTGACTGGCACTGGGACTGTCTGAGGATTTGGGTAGGGGGCATGTTATACACTAGCCTGGGCTGACTATCACTGGGACTGTCTGAGGATTTGGGTAGGGGGCATGTTATACACTAGCCTGGGCTGACTAGCACTGGGACTGTCTGAGGATTTGGGTAGGGGGACATGTTATACACTAGCCTGGGCTGACTATCACTGGGACTGTCTGAGGATTTGGGTAGGGGGGCATGTTATACACTAGCCCAGGCTGACTATCATTAGGACTGTCTGAGGATTTGGGTAGGGGGGCATGTTATACACTAGTCCAGGCTGACTAGCACTGGGACTGTCTGAGGATTTGGGTAGGGGGGCATGTTATACACTAGCCCGGGCTGACTATCACTGGGACTGAGTATTTGGGTAGGGGGCATGTTATACACTAGCCCGGGCTGACTATCACTGGGACTGTCTGAGGATTTGGGTAGGGGGGCATGTTATACACTAGTCCAGGCTGACTAGCACTGGGACTGAGTATTTGGGTAGGGGGCATGTTATACACTAGCCCGGGCTGACTATCATTGGGACTGTCTGAGGATTTGGGTAGGGGGCATGTTATACACTAGTCCAGGCTGACTATCATTGGGACTGTCTGAGGATTTGGGTAGGGGGGCATGTTATACACTAGTCCAGGCTGACTAGCACTGGGACTGAGTATTTGGGTAGGGGGCATGTTATACACTAGCCCGGGCTGACTATCACTGGGACTGTCTGAGGATTTGCGTAGGGGGGCATGTTATACACTAGGCCGGGCTGACTATCACTGGGACTGTCTGAGGATTTGGGTAGGGGGACATGTTATACACTAGCCCGGGCTGACTATCACTGGGACTGAGTATTTGGGTAGGGGGCATGTTATACACTAGCCCAGGCTGACTATCACTGGGACTGTCTGAGGATTTGGGTAGGGGGGCATGTTATACACTAGTCCAGGCTGACTATCATTGGGACTGTCTGAGGATTTGGGTAGGGGGGCATGTTATACACTAGCCCAGGCTGACTATCATTGGGACTGTCTGAGGATTTGGGTAGGGGGGCATGTTATACACTAGTCCAGGCTGACTAGCACTGGGACTGTCTGAGGATTTGGGTAGGGGGGCATGTTATACACTAGTCCAGGCTGACTATCACTGGGACTGTCTGAGGATTTGGGTAGGGGGGCATGTTATACACTAGCCTGGGCTGACTATCACTGGGACTGTCTGAGGATTTGGGTAGGGGGGCATGTTATACACTAGCCTGGGCTGACTATCACTGGGACTGTCTGAGGATTTGGGTAGGGGGGCATGTTATACACTAGCCCGGGCTGACTATCACTGGGACTGTCTGAGGATTTGGGTAGGGGGCATGTTATACACTAGCCTGGGCTGACTAGCACTGGGACTGTCTGAGGATTTGGGTAGGGGGGGACATGTTATACACTAGCCCGGGCTGACTAGCACTGGGACTGTCTGAGGATTTGGGTAGGGGGCATGTTATACACTAGCCCAGGCTGACTAGCACTGGGACTGTCTGAGGATTTGGGTAGGGGGCATGTTATACACTAGCCCGGGCTGACTAGCACTGGGACTGTCTGAGGATTTGGGTAGGGGGGGACATGTTATACACTAGCCTGGGCTGACTAGCACTGGGACTGTCTGAGGATTTGGGTAGGGGGGGACATGTTATACACTAGCCTGGGCTGACTAGCACTGGGACTGTCTGAGGATTTGGGTAGGGGACATGTTATACACTAGCCTGGGCTGACTAGCACTGGGACTGTCTGAGGATTTGGGTAGGGGGCATGATATACACTAGCCCGGGCTGACTATCACTGGGACTGTCTGAGGATTTGGGTAGGGGGGCATGTTTTCTGCTTTTGCATTCTCTTATTTACTAGTGATGGAGTCAGGACAGGCATGGAGATACTGTATATGGGTGGGAAGCTGGTGCCGATGCGTTTTACAATTGAGAGGAAATCCCGCAGGTGATGGACTCTTGAAATCTAGGTAGAAGGTCCAACTCACCCCCTCTTGTGTAAGGACTTATGGAAACGCGTAGCTACAGTATATGAAATGATGTAGGGTAACAGGCGGCGAGTGCAGTGCATTGTGATGGTGGGGTCTGATGCACGGCTTAATGAAACCACATTGTGCGTCTTTCTGTACATGAAGGAAAAGAAAGAAAGCCATGACAGTGGCAGCATCTGTTTAACCCCCGTCATCCTCGCCAGGACTGAGGTCTGAGGTCATTCCTGTGGCAGTATATACTGGGAACATTCCAGGCTGAGCTACGCATAATAATATTCACATAAGGGGGATAAACACCCCCCCCCCCCTTTTCTCTGGGAACCGGGCAACGCCAAATAATGAGTGTGGAATTGTGCAGCTAATGAAGCCTGGTAGCCAAAGTCACAATATGCCAGCGCATCCCCCACAGGCCTAATTTATATTTCTTCTCAGAGCCGCACGTCGCCGAGAGAAATGTACACAGGAGAGCGAGGCGGGGGCTTATTAGCTGTTCTCTGCCTTTCACCATCGCTTCTCCCATGCAATACACAGGCGGCCGGTATAAGGGGCCGGGGAGACCTTTCCATGTACGCTGTGACAGTATGGCCGCTGTAACATTGTGACGCTGGCCTTGTTCTCGGCACGCGGACGGGAGGGGAGCCTCCGTCTTTCAGCAGCTGCAAATGATCTTCTCCAGGGCTTTGTCATGAGAGAACAATGCTGACTGGATGCAACATGGGGGGGAGTGTATCAAAGCTTGGAGAGAGGTAACGTGGAGAGAGATAAAGTACCAAACAGTCAGCTCCTAACTGTTATTTCAAAAACTCAGCCTGTAACATGACAGGAGCTGACTGGCTGGTACTTTATCTCTCTCCTATCATTGATACATCTCCCCCTAGGTGCCCATACTGTATCTGAGCCAGGGATCTCCAGACAGCCCGCAGCAAGCTAATAATAATTATCACAGTCATGTCTTTTCCATACATAGTGGCGGTGAGTCCATACACTCGTTATCCGGGTGTAATACACCCTGGGGTATATTTACTAAAAGTAGATTTTGAATCGATTTAAAATCGATAAAAATCGATGTTGTATTTCCGGGAATGAATCACACATGTATTAATATTTAAAAATGAATATAAAAAATCAGCAGTTAGATAATAATCTGTGTTTCAGTCCCTGGAACCCAACAGCGGTCAAGATCGCTTTTCATTCATTTGAAATCGATTGAAATCAACCAAAATCCACCTTTAGTAAATATACCCCCCCTGGAAACCACAGCAAACAAGAAGGGGGTTATATACAGTAAACTCCCCGTGGACAGCACCCCACTTTCCCTGTGCCCCCCAAATCCACCAGTCATTGACTACGCAGCAGGAGGAGGGAGAGTGATGGCAACGTGTCTAGGTCTCAGGCAGCTGATTTTACCCCAAGTACTGAATAAGAATGGACGCTGAACAATGAACATCCAGTATACAGAACACGAGAAGTGGTGCTGTGCAACAGGTGTCTCAGGGGTCTGTGCATAGGAATGAGAAGGAACGCTCACAATTCCACCCAGCATAATAATAGAAACTAAGAACTGCACCTACAGTGTGAAAAGAGAAGTGGTACTATGCAGCTGCCTTCATATACAGCATAAAAGGAGATACTGAGAATTGCATACAGCATAGGGAAATACAAGTGGTAGTGTACAGCTGGTATTACATACATACAGACAGTATAAGATTAGATACTGGAAATAACATCATAGGAATAGAGAAGCTGTACTGTGCAGCTGCCATTATATACAGAATTGGAGGAGATACTGGGAATTGCATGCAGCGTAGGGAAAGAGAAGTGGTACTGTGCAGCCGGTAGTACATACAGAATAAGAGGAGATACTGGGATTGCTTGCAGTGCAGGGAAAGAGAAGTGGTACTGTGCAGTGATAGTACATACAGAATAAGAGGAGATACTGGGATTGCTTGCAGTGCAGGGAAAGAGAAGTGGTACTGTGCAGCCGGTAGTACATACAGAATAAGAGGAGATACTGGGAATTGCTTGCAGTGCAGGGAAAGAGAAGTGGCACTGTGCAGTGATAGTACATACAGAATTGGAGGAGATACTAGGAATTGCATGCAGCGTAGGGAAAGAGAAGTGACACTGTGCAGCCGGTAGTACATACAGAATTGGAGGAGATACTGGGAATTGCATGCAGCGTAGGGAAAGAGAAGTGGCACTGTGCAGCCGGTAGTACATACAGAATAAGAGGAGATACTGGGATTGCTTGCAGTGCAGGGAAAGAGAAGTGGTACTGTGCAGCTGGTAGTACATACAGAATTGGAGAAGATACTGGGAATTGCATGCAGCGTAGGGAAAGAGAAGTGACACTGTGCAGCTGGTAGTACATACAGAATAAGAGGAGATACTGGGAATTGCATGCAGCTTAGGGAAAGAGAAGTGGTATTGTGCAGCTGGTAGTACATACAGAGTAGGAGGAGATACTGGGAATTGCTTGCTGTGCAGGGAAATAGAAGTGGCACTGTGCAGCTGTTAGTACATACGGAATAGGAGGAGATACTGGGATTGCTTGCAGTGCAGGGAACGAGAAGTGCTACTGTGCAGCTGGTAGTACATATGGAATAGGAGGAGATACTGGGATTGCTTGCTGTGCAAGGGAAAGAGAAGTGGTACTGTGCAGCTGGTAGTACATACGGAATAGGAGGAGATACTGGGATTGCTTGCTGTGCAAGGGAAAGAGAAGTGGTACTGTGCAGCTGGTATTACATACGGAATAGGAGGAGATACTGGGATTGATTGCTGTGCAAGGGAAAGAGAAGTGGTACTGTGCAGCTGGTATTACATACAGACTAGGAGGAGATACTGGGAATTGCTTGCAGTGCAGGGGAAGAGAAGTGGAACTGTGCAACTGGTAGTACATACAGAGTAGGAGGAGATACTGGGAATTACTTGCAGTGCAGGGAAAGAGAAGTGGTACTGTGCAGTTGGTAGTACATACAGAATAGAAGGAGATACTGGGAATTGCATGCAGCATAGGGAAAGAGAAGTGACACTGTGCAGCTGGTATTACATACAGAATAAGAGGAGGTGCTTGCAGTGCAGGGAAAGAGACGTGTCACTATGCAGCTGGTATTTCATACAGAACAAGATGAGATACTGGGAATTGCTTGCAGTGCAGGGGGAGAGAAGTTGTACTGTGCCTCTGCCATAATGCTGGGAGTTCATCCCTAGTTATGTTACACATTTTGCTAGGACACTGCTGCAGTGGCTGATATGAGACGGGCCTTTCCTGCCTGTACTGACCCACATTCCTCGGCATGCGTGTTGTGTGTCTCCATGCAGCCCATCTGTCACACACTGGCACACCACATCCCCCTAGGCATCAGCAATGTGTGAACATTTATCTCCATATAACTCCTGCACAGTAATGCATGTCATTGATGTCAGCGCTAGCTGGGCCCTATCTGTCCTCTGATCACTGCAAGTCATTAGTCACTATGTGCTGGTCTCTCTGCTCAGGGCACAATGGAAGCTGAGGTCTCACAATGAATCCATCAGAGACTGTGAGAGAAGGAAATATATGTGCCCTGAGCTTCCTATCATAGCTGTAACCATTACTGGTGCGCACCTTCACCAGCCCAGTAATACCAGCACACAACCAACTGCGCATAGCCCGATTCCGTTATCACGCCCTCTCTGAGAATTGCCTATGAGAGATCGCTCACTCACCCGGAGATGTGATCAATTTGCGTATGACTCTGCGTCGCCTCTAACTGTCTACATTTTCTGTTCAGTACACAAGTGCTGGTCTGAGTTATTAACTTGCAGTCTTATAGGTAACGCAGATGTTCTTTACATATTAGTACACGGCAGAATGGTCAGAGTGAATGGAGATATCTGGCATGTTTTGCTGTTTGGTGTCTCTTCATTATCACACATTTCTAAGAGCTGTGTCTATTGTAGTTTGAAGAGGGGCACATAGAAAATACTCCATCACATTTTATGTTTTAAAACATAATGTTAGAAAATCAGTGGAAAGTCAGATAATAATGGTCAGTATAGTAGAACATCTGAATTATGGGCCTAATTCAGACCTGATCGCTCGACGCTCGCTAGGGGTTTTTTTGCACTGCTGTGATCACATAGTCGCCGCCTGTAGGGGAGTGTATTTTAGCTGTGTAAGTGTGCGATCACATGTGCAGCTGAGCGGTACAAAAATGTTTTGGGCAGTTTCTGAGTTGCCCAGAACTTACTCAGCCGCTGCGATCACTTCAGCCTGTCCGAGCCCGGAATTGACGTCAGACACCCGCCCTGCAAATGCTTGGACACGCCTGCATTTTCCCAACCACTCCCAGAAAACAGTCAGTTGCCACCCACAAACGCCTTCTTCCTGTCATTCTCCTTGCGATCGGCTGTGCGAATGGATACTTCGTAAAACCCATCGCACAGCAACGATCCGCTTTGTACCCGTGCGACGCGCCTGCGCATTGCAGTGAATACGCATGCACAGTTCTGACCTGATCGCAGCGCAGCGAAAAATCCTAGTGTGCGATCAGATCTGAATGACCCCCTATGTGTTGTTAGGTGTCCTCAATGGTTCCCAAACTGTGTGCTGGGAACCTGGGGTGCCTCAGAACACTTGCAGGGGTGCCTTGGGTGGGTGTGGTACGTAAGGTCAATGGTATGTAGGTTGACAATATTTAGGTCAACCCCTATTGGTCGACAGTAAGTATGTCGACAGGGATGCTAGGTCGACATGTACTAGGTCGATAGGTCAAAAGGTCGACATGAGATTTTAATGTTTTTTGGGTGTTGTTTTCTCCGTACAGTGACCGGGAACCCCAATTAGTGCACCGCGTCCCCTCGCATGGCTCGCCTCGCTTGCCATGTGCCTCACTCCACTACCGCAGCGCACGGCACAATTGTAGTCCGCGTTGATCGTTAATTATAAAAAAGTTCAAAAAAGGAGAAAAAAATGAAAATCTCATGTCGACCTTTTGACCTGTCGACCCAGAACATGTCGCCCTGAAGAACCTGTCAACCTAGAAACCCTGTCGACCTAGTTACTGTCGACCAATAGTGGTCGACCTAAACTTTGTGGACTTACTTACTGTCGACCTAGAGACCGGTTCCACCTTGGACTGGTGGTCCAGGACCAATCAAAATGATTTCTGGTCAATGTAATTGGTGGCTTCCAATCATAACACATGTGGAGAAACAGAAGCAGACCCTGATCCCTCACCACACAATGGAACCTAAAGATGACATATTAACACAATTTTTGATTTAATATTCATTTCAGAATTTCTCGCTAATAAATTTTTGGGCCTAGGGGCGCCGTGAATAAAATTATGATGCTCTGGGGCGCCGTGATTCCAAAAACTTTGGGAACCGCTGATCTGTAATCTACCCCTTGTTCCAGCTCAGCGGGTGCAATAAGCATGATGGAGGCAAGGAACCAGGAGAACGGCAACATTTTTATTTATTGAAGAATAAAACCCGCTTCCCGGTTTATTTCCCATAAGTGATCCTGTTGCTGCGTTGCGTGAACTATCGCTGCAGATTCTATTTGTAATAATTCACTTAAGAAGCCGGCGCGGCATTGTGTCATCTTCTTGCCGGAGGCCTCCAGTCGGCTAATAAGGGGCCATTCATCATGTTTACTGTGTAGCTCCCTCAGGGCCAGAACTGTGCGATGTGTTCTTCCCACACAACAACATATTAAGTACAAATGCTGCGTAATGTGACTGGAACCAGCAAACGGGGAATTCTACGGCGCCAGATTCATTTAGTTGGCACCGTACGGATTCTTTATCGAGTTTGTAAGTACAAGAAAAACCTGTACAGTATGACCCTGTGTGCTCTGTTCCCCCAGCCTTGGGACTGCGCCACCTGCAGGCCGGTGTGTGGAAATGTCACAGCGGCTGGACACTGAGATCAAACTGGTCATCTCTCACCCTGGCATGTAGAGGAGAGTAATGAATTTCAGGGGGGGTGGTATCCCGTATAGTGTAGCTATCTGCCCGGTGGTAAGGTGGCGCTACGACACAGATGCCCAGAAAGATAGGCAAGTCTCAAGTTCCTCAGTGAAGTGGGCAGATTGGGTGACTTGATGATGTGAGTCATGTCCCCGCCCTCCGCTTTACGGTGCCGGTTATAGTATTATTGTACAGCACGGACAAGGCCACCATGATGCGATTGTGTCATCAACCATAAGGTAGGTATGTATGGTTTTGGCTGACAACCTCTATCTGGAGGTTACTCCACCTAGCCAGAGAGGTGGATATGGAGGAGAGGAACGGCCATTGAGGGGGCACCTGGGGTGCAGTACGCGGACCACTTTTTCTCACCGTTGAGGCCGTTGCGGTGCATGGCCTGATAATGTATGCCCTGTGAGGCAGCTGTGGAGCGCGGCCTGATAGTATATGCTGACCTGCATGCCCCCTCTTTCAGGGCCGTCTTTGCAGCATTGCAGGCCCTGGGCAAAGCAATGCACCCCCCCCCCCCCCACCCCTACACATCCATTAACAGGAACCAATCAAAAAAAGAACATACAGTAACATGCTCCTCCTACAGTCCCGCACCGTCTCCCCATATGCTTCCATACAGTGAATGGCTGGCAGCACTCTGACTGGTGGACAGCTCCAGTCATCCACCAATCACAATGCTGGCAGCCATTCACTGTCTGGCTGCAGACTGGGAGGCAGGAAGAGACCATCGCCCATCCCTGCTCGGAGGCCCCTAGAATTGTGGAGCCCTGGGCAGCTGCCCAGAGTTCCTATACATTGGGATGGCACTACCCCCTTTCTTGCCACCAGTTTTCTCCTATCTTAATTGTTATCTGTTGTCTGTGTTCTTAGTCATTGAATTAAGGTGTTATTGTTATGTGCAGGTGTCATTGTTCTATAAGGGGACAAGGTGGCATCTGTCATCAGTAGCTTATTAAGTGCTGATTAAAGAAATGAAAGAAGTGATATTTTTAAAAACAAAACCAACTTGGTTTTAACTTTTTTTTTTAAAATGCCGCTTGTAATCCAGCAGGAAAATGAGAAACACATTGGGGGTCATTCCGAGTTGATCGCTCGCTAGCTATTTGTTGCAGTGCTGCGATCAGATAGTCGCCGCCCATGGGGGAGTGTATTTTAGCTTTGCAAGTGTGCGATCATATGTGCAGCCGAGCGGTACAAAAAAGTTTTGTGCAGTTTCTGAGTAGCTCTGACCTTACTCAGCCCCTGCGATCACTTCAGCCTGTTCGTGTCCGGAATTGACGTCAGACACCCGCCCTGCAAATACCTGGACACGCCTGCGTTTTTCCAACCACTCCCAGAAAACGGTCAGTTGCCACCCGCAAACGCCTTCTTCCTGTCATTCTCCTTGCGATAGGCTGTGCAAATTGATCCTTTGGGTAAAACCCATCGCACAGCAACAATCCGCTTTGTACTCATGCGACGTGCCTGCGCATTGCGCTGCATGCGCAGTTCTGACCTGATCACAGCGCAGCGAAAAAACCTAGCGTGCGATCAGGTCGGAATGAGGCCCATAGTGAGGGACTTTTGACTCTTGACGCATTTGGGGAAATATTCGATTCAACGCGATCCAGCCGCCAGCAGCTGACTGTGCGCGATTTTCTGCCCAATACAGTAAATGAATTCTGCTGGCATCTCCATAGAACGCTGAAGAGACATTACTTATACCGATATGTATCCCGATTGCTATCCGTAATCCCACAATTGGTCACCCGGAGCGTTTTCTGGGGGTACGTGAAGCACAAAGAAGTTGCAGTCTTTCTGGACCTGATTAATCGGTGCACACAATGTCGATGACGGATACACCGGAGTGACATCACGCAGCCGCCCTGATCACACCCACGCCACGCCCCCATTCGTCTGCCGCCGCCGCCTCCATTTCCCAGACGCTGCTCCTGCAACTCTCCGTCTCCACCTAGGAAACGGAGCATTTGCCGCCCCCGCGAACTCCTCTACTTGAGTGACAGGCCAGAGGAGTTCGCATTTACTGCGGGGCACCTGCAGTAAATGCAGGCGCAGGACTGGCCCTGCGCATACACCCGCATCGTCTTTGTAATTTTTTGCAGTTGGATGGCGTTTTGCGATCCAAACTGAATGAGGACCACTATGCGATATCATATATACAGAGGATTTGATTTATTTGCAAAGAGAGTGACAAGTAGTGATGTGCACCGGACATTTTTCGGGTTTTGTGTTTTGGTTTTGGATTCGGTTCCGCGCCCGTGTTTTGGATTCGGACGCGTTTTGGCAAAACGTCCCTGAAATTTTTTTGTCGGATTCGGGTGTGTTTTGGATTCAGGTGTTTTTTTACAAAAAACCCTCAAAAACAGCTTAAATCATAGAATTTGGGGGTCATTTTGATCCCATAGTATTATTAACCTCAATAACCATAATTTCCACTCATTTCCAGTCTATTCTGAACACCTCACACCTCACAATATTATTTTTAGTCCTAAAATTTGCACCGAGGTCGCTGGATGACTAAGCTAAGCAAACACCTGGCCCATCTAGGAGTGGCACTGCAGTGTCAGACAGGATGGCACTTCAAAAAATAGTCCCCAAACAGCACATGATGCAAAGATAAATTAAAGAAAAAAGAGGTGCAAGATGGAATTGTCCTTGGGCCCTCCCACCCACCCTTATGTTGTATAAACAGGACATGCACACTTTAACGAACCCATCATTTCAGCGACAGGGTCTGCCACACGACTGTGACTGAAATGACTGGTTGGTTTGGGCCCCCACCAAAAAAGAAGCAATCAATCTCTCCTTGCACAAACTGGCTCTACAGAGGCAAGATGTCCACCTCATCATCATCCTCCGATTCCTCACCCCTTTCACTGTGTACATCCCCCTCCTCACAGATTATTAATTCGTCCCCACTGGAATCCACCATCTCAGGTCCCTGTGTACTTTCTGGAGGCAATTGCTGGTGAATGTCTCCACGGAGGAATTGATTATAATTCATTTTGATGAACATCATCTTCTCCACATTTTCTGGAAGTAACCTCGTACGCCGATTGCTGACAAGGTGAGCGGCTGTACTAAACACTCTTTCGGAGTACACACTGGAGGGGGGGCAACTTAGGTAAAATAAAGCCAGTTTCTGCAAGGGCCTCCAAATTGCCTCTTTTTCCTGCCAGTATACGTACTGACTGTCTGACGTGCCTACTTATATGCGGGCACTCATATAATCCTCCACTATTCTTTCAATGGTGACAGAATCATATGCAGTGACAGTAGACGACATGTCAGTAATCGTTGGCAGGTCCTTCAGTCCGGACCAGATGTCAGCAGATCGCTCCAGACTGCCCTGCATCACCGCCAGCAGGTGGACTAGGAATTCTTAGCCTTTTCCTCGCAGCCCCAGTTGCGGGAGAATGTGAAGGAGGAGCTGTTGACGGGTCACGTTCCGCTTGAGTTGACAAGTGTCTCACCAGCAGGTCTTTGAACATCTGCAGACTTGTGTCTGCCGGAAAGAGAGATACAACGTAGGCTTTAAACCTAGGATAGAGCACGGTGGCCAAAATGTAGTGCTCTGATTTCAACAGATTGACCACCCGTGAATCCTGGTTAAGCGAATTAAGGGCTCCATCCACAAGTCCCACATGCCTAGCGGAATCGCTCTGTTTTAGCTCCTCCTTCAATCTCTCCAGCTTCTTCTGCAAAAGCCTGATGAGGGGAATGACCTGACTCAGGCTGGCAGTGTCTGAACTGACTTCACGTGTGGCAAGTTCAAAGGGTTGCAGAACCTTGCACAACGTTAAAATCATTCTCCACTGCGCTTGAGTCAGGTGCATTCCCCCTCCTTTGCCTATATCGTAGGTAGATGTAAAGGCTTGAATGGCCTTTTGCTGCTCCTCCATCCTCTGAAGCATATAGAGGGTTGAATTCCACCTCGTTACCACCTCTTGCTTCAGATGATGGCAGGGCAGGTTCAGGAGTGTTTGCTGGTGCTCCAGTCTTCGGCACGCGGTGGCTGAATGCCGAAAGTGGCCCGCAATTTTTCGGGCCACCGACAGCATCTCTTGCACGCCCCTGTCGTTTTAAAAAAAATTCTGCACCACCAAATTCAATGTATGTGCAAAACATGGGACGTGTTGGAATTTGCCCACATGTAATGCACGCACAATATTGGTGGTGTTGTCCAATGTCACAAATCCCCAGGAGAGTCCAATTGGGGTAAGCCATTCTGCGATGATGTTCCTCGGTTTCCGTAAGAGGTTGTCAGCTGTGTGCCTCTTATGGAAAGCTGTGATACAAAGCGTAGCCTGCCTGGGAAAGAGTTGGCGTTTGCGAGATGCTGCTACTGGTGCCGCCGCTGCTGTTCTTGCTACGGGAGGCAATACATATACCCAGTGGGCTGTCACAGTCATATAGTCCTTAGTCTGCCCTGCTCCACTTGTCCACATGTCCGTGGTTAAGTGGACATTGGGTACAACTGCATTTTTTAGGACACTGTTGACTCTTTTTCTGAGGTCTGTGTACATTCTCGGTATCGCCTGCCTAGAGAAATGGAACCTAGATGGTATTTCGTACCGGGGACACAGTACCTCAAGCAATTCTCTAGTTTCCTGTGAATTAACAGTGGATACCGGAAACACGTTTAACACCGCCCAGGCTGCCAAGGCCTGAGTTATCCGCTTTGCAGCAGGATGACTGCTGTGATATTTCATCTTCCTCGCAAAGGACTGTTGGACAGTCAATTGCTTACTGAAGTAGTACAAGTGGTCTTCCGACTTCCCCTCTGGGATGACGATCGACTCCCAGCAGCAACAACAGCAGCGCCAGCAGCAGTAGGCGTTACACTCAAGGATGCATCGGAGGAATCCCAGGCAGGAGAGGACTCGTCAGACTTGACAATGACATGGCCTGCAGGACTATTGGCTTTCCTGTGTAAGGAGGAAACTGACACTGAGGGAGTTGGTGGTGTGGTTTGCAGGAGCTTGGCTACAAGAGGAAGGGATTTAGTTGGCAGTGGACTGCTTCCGCTGTCACCCAAAGTTTTTGAACTTGTCAATGACTTCTGATGAATGCGCTCCAGGTGACGTATAAGGAAGGATGTTCCGAGGTGGTTAACGTCCTTACCCCTACTTATTACAGCTTGACAAAGGCGACACACGGCTTGACACTTGACACCTGTTGTCCGCATTTCTGTTAAAATAATTCCACACCGAAGAGCTGATTTTATTTGTAATTTGACCAGGCATGTCAATGGCCATTTTCGTCCCACGGACAACAGGTGCCTCCCCGGGTGCCTGACTTAAACAAACCACCTCACCATCAGAATCCTCCTTGTCAATTTCCTCCTCAGCGCCAGCAACACCCATATCCTCATCCTGGTGTACTTCAACAGTGACATCTTCAATTTGACTATCAGGAACTGGACTGCGGGTGCTCCTTCCAGCACTTGCAGGGGGCGTGCAAATGGTGGAAGGTGCCACCTCTTCCCGTCCAGTGTTGGGAAGGTCAGGCATCGCAACCAACACAATTGGACTCTCCTTGGGGATTTGTGATTTAGAAGAACGCACAGTTCTTTGCTGTGCTTTTGCCAGCTTAAGTCTTTTCATTTTTCTAGCGAGAGGATGAGTGCTTCCATCCTCATGTGAAGCTGACCCACTAGTCATGAGGAACATAGGAGAGGGCCTCAGCCATTCCTTGCCACTCCGTGTCGTAAATGGCATATTGGCAAGTTTACGCTTCTCCTCAGACGATTTTAATTTTGATTTTTGAGTCATTTTACTGAACTTTTGTTTTTGGATTTTACATGCTCTCTACTATGACATTGGGCATCAGCCTTGGCAGACGACGTTGATGGCATTTCATCGTCTCGGCCATGACTAGTGGCAGCAGCTTCAGCACGAGGTGGAAGTGGATCTTGATCTTTCCCTATTTTACCCTCCACATTTTTGTTCTCCATTTTTTAATGTGTGGAATTATATGCCAGTAATATATCAATAGCAATGGCCTACTTTACTGTACTGCTCTATATTATATACTGGTGGTCAGCAAAATTATGCACTGTCCTCCTACTATATATATACTGGCAAAACTTAAATGCATCACAGGTATGGATGGATAGTATACTTGACGACACAGAGGTAGGTAGAGCAGTGGACTATTGTACCATACTGCTATATATTATATACTGGTGGTCAACAAAATTATGCACTGTCCTCCTACTATATATATACTGCGCAAAACTTAAATGCACCACAGGTATGGATGGGATAGTATACTTGACGACACAGAGGTAGGTAGAGCAGTGGACTACTGTACCGTACTGCTATATATTATATACTGGTGGTCAGCAAAATTCTGCACTGTCCTCCTACTATATACTACAATGCAGCACAGATATGGAGCGTTTTTCAGGCAGAGAACGTAGATATTTTCACTTCAGCACACTGAGCACAGATATTTGCAGCACACTGAACACAACTGAGAGAACGCTGCACACGTCCTCTCCCTATCATCTCCAATGCACGAGTGAAAATGGCGGCGACGCGCGGCTCCTTATATAGAATACGAATCTCGCGAGAATCCGACAGCGGGATGATGACGTTCGGGCGCGCTCGGGTTAACCGAGCAATGCGGGAGGATCCGAGTCTGCCTCGGACCCGTGTAAAATGGGTGAAGTTCGGGGGGTTGGGATTCCGAGGAACCGAACCCGCTCATCACTAGTGACAAGTGGTCAGCGTTTGGGGGAGGTAACGGGGGAAGGGTGGCCAGAAAAATGCAGGTGAGTTGGGACCATTATCTGGGTGTTTCCCAGTCAGCCCCTGAGAATGCGTTGTCAGCTGGAGAGCCGCCAGCGTTTTAGGAGAGGCGCTCAGTCTTAGAAAGCACGCTCCGATGTTTCCACTTACTGTATGCATGTTAGCAGCAGTAAGTGTTTCTGTGTACAGGGCGGCGAGTGAGCCATTACTATATTTTTGCAAATACCCTGCAAACAAAATGTCAGCTGCACATGTAACTACCTCACTCCCCCTCATCCTGCGCTGGATAGATAGACCTGCATGTAAGTGACAGTGCGTTTGTCGCCATATTCTGCGGTCAGAGGTGGCCAGGTCAGCGTTACCTCGCTGTCTAGCACGGTCCTGTATGCTTTATATTATTATGTACATGTCACCATATAAAGGTTTCCTATTAGCAGTGATGATGCCGCATCTGCTGACATGTATCCCCTAGGAAATTACAGGCCTCCCGCAGGAGCACGTGTGAATAATGTATATTGGGAAAGCCGCGGTTTCCAGCTGACACACTTGTACCACAGCCCAGCGCTCTGCAA
Organism: Pseudophryne corroboree; assembly: GCF_028390025.1. Classification (NCBI taxonomy): domain Eukaryota; kingdom Metazoa; phylum Chordata; class Amphibia; order Anura; family Myobatrachidae; genus Pseudophryne; species Pseudophryne corroboree. Next base: position 41,379,537 of record NC_086447.1, read on the forward strand.
TAAGGAATGACAATCTGGGCGTGTCAGCAGCGCACTCTATGTGTCATCCACACTAAGCATGGCACAAGTGTCACGGCCGTATATACACACACCAAACATAATGCAGTATTCTCTCTCTGCGTTACTAGAAAACAAGTCACTGCTAGACCTAGATATATTTATACCACCCATGGACACCAAAGGTTAGCCCCATCAGTTCCTGTCTATTACTGCACAAACTGGGGCTTATTTACTAAGATAGCGCAGTGTGCATAAACAGGCTATAGACTAGCCTATAAAGGTCAGTTATGTTTAGAAAAACAACAGCAAATGCCTGAGTAAGTGCAATGTCTATACAGTATATAGCATCATTTTGACATCATAGCCATGATACGCACTGGATGAGTGGCGCTTAGCTATGACATCACAGCCATGTTATACACTGGATGAGTGGCACTTAGTTATGACATCATAGCCATGATATGCACTGGATGAGTGGTGCTTAGCTATGACATCACAGCCATGTTATACACTGGATGAGTGGCGCTTAGTTATGACATCATAGCCATGATATGCGCTGGATGAGTGGCACTTAGTTATGACAGCACAGGCATGTTATGCACTGAATGAGTGGTGCTTATCTATGACATCACAGCCATGTTAGGCACTGGATGAGTGGTGCTTAGCTATGACATAACAGCCATGCTATACACTGGATGAGTGGT